>NW_007726801.1:181510-233182 GCF_000696425.1 Galeopterus variegatus
CTCTGAGAACAGAGAGTGTCTTGGCTAGAGCGTGGCGCCGGGTGGGACGCCCAGGCTGTGGCAGTTGGCCGGGGGTTGTGGGGGAGGGGTGGCTTCGGAGGGCTCCACGACCTCCCGGGTCTCCACAGTTAGGTGTGAGGGCCGGACAGTCAGAGCGTTCTCAGCCCAGCAGCCGAGGGAGTCTCTCAAACCCTCGCTCATCTCTTGTTGACCTGTTACAAGCCGGAAATACATGCCTCCCTCAGCCCTCAAAGGGTTTAGGGAACCGGTCCCTGCCGCCCTCCAGCCATGGCCCCTCCTTCTTGCCCTTCTGTTGCGGAACACCCCAGACCTTGCTCAGGGGCGGCCTTTGCTCCGTCTGGAAGGACCTTCCTGGTTTGCCTCCTTAATCCTTTAGGTCTCAACTCGAAGATCATTTTCCTTTCTAGTCTTCATCACCTCGGGCTATTTATCTTCCTCATTGCACCCTCTGCCAGTAGAATGTAAACTGGCCCCAGCCGCCTTGTCCTTAGCTGGCTGTCTCCCCAGTACCCAGCACCCCTGTTCTGTGCATAGTAGGTGGTCAGTGAGATTTGTACAATGGATTGTTGAGGTATATGCTCAAGAATTTGTACCACACCCTGAAGGTGATGGGGCCGGTCAAATGACAGGAGAGAGCAACCATCAGATTTGCTTTTTAGGAAGAGATCTTAGGTAGTGGTGTGGATGCTGATTTAAAGGAGGATGTCGTGGAGAGCTGCTTGGAAGCTAATCTAGTTATCTAGGAGAATTCCTTCCCTCCCTTCCTGATTCCCTCCTTCCCACCCTTTCTCTCTCTCTCTCTCTCTCTCTCTCTCTCTCTCTCTCTCTCTCTCTCTCTCGCCTTAACACTGTAGACATTAATTTTTTGCTAATGTCAAGTCCAGTAGTCAACATGGGGTAGGGGCCTTGTTCCATACAGTCATTCAGGGATCCAGGATGACTGACCTGGGTTCTGCCCTCCTCAACACGTGGCTCTTGCGGACATTCAGGATATCAAGTACCAGGGGTGCAGATGGAAAAGATGGATAATAGAGGATTGTGTGGGAAGTTTTTATGGGTCTACAAGTGGTGGACGTCGTTCCACCTACATCCCGTTGACCAGAAGCTGTCTCCCAACCCCACCGAGGTGCAAGGGTGCTGGGAAAAGTAGTCTCAAAGAAACACCTGTCCAGAAATATTAGAATTTTTCAAGGGATGTGTGTGTGAGAAATTTGGGAGAGTTGGGGAGTTGGTGACAGTGTGATAAGAAGATAGAGAGGTGATGACTTTTGGGTTTCTGCTCCTACTGCGGACTGAGCTCTATTGACTGAGAGAACAAGAGAGGATTTTAGTTTTGAAGGGGGCCCAGGAGGCAGCTATGCAGGTCTGAAGCCTGGTAGGAAGGCCAGGGCCCGAGGTGCTCATTTGGGAGATGTTGGGAGGTATATGCCATGGTTGCGGCCCAGGAGTGGATCAGATCTGAGGTGGAGTCTGAGGCCTGAAAAGAGGCTGAGGGTGGAACGCTGGGGAAATCTGGCCTTCACGGATGAGGCGCTTAAGGGGAGAACAAGTAGCAGCAGCCCGAAAGGAACAAGGCACACAGTAAATGGTGCCTGGATGGTTCCAGTGATGGATCCAGTGATGGTGGTTAATGGATCTGATAATGGTGGATCTTTTTAATGTTCATATTTGGTAAAATAAAGATGGCAGACCTATTAATATGCTAGTTCTCTGAATTTAGGGTTAGATTTTACTTGTCTTGGAAATCAGAATGTCTAGTATTTATTGGCTTAGATGATTCTTGAGTTTTCTTCTTCCTTCACCATTCTGTCTGCCTTTTGGTTCATACAGGTGAGTTTCTCGAATCTTCCTTCTCTGACTCACATAAGGGAATGTGGATGTAGTTGGCTACACTTTCTGTGACTCTATCTGTCTTCCTCAACCGCAGGATCAGCCCTTTAGAAATAGATCATCAGTCCTGCAGAGCTGGTAGGAGTTCCAGGTCATTGACTCCCTAGTCCTATGCACAGGAGGCAGTGAGCAAGGTGGGCAAGAGCATAGTCCTGAGAGCCAGCCCACTGTGTTTCAACCTGGGTTCTGCTCCTCGCTAGCTGGTGGCTTTGGGCAAGTGACTTTACATTTGAGCCTCAATTTCCCTATCTGTGAAATGGAGATAATATTACTCACATCATAGGCTTGTTGAGGCCTGAGTGAGTTAATTCATAAAACATTTACCTGGTACCTGGTAAATGCTCAGTAAATTTTAATAGTCCTTGTTGTTGTCATCATCATCAATCATCATTACAATTATTAGATATATTTGGCTCTGGCAGCACCAAATTATTTGCCCCTGCCTAGAATGTTCTTCCTTTCTTTCCTTGCCTGGTTTCTCTATTACACCTTCCAAAACCCTCCCCCGATTTCCTTCCCAGTTCTCTGCCCACCCCAGACTGGCTCAGGTGCCCCTTCCTCTCTGTGCTGATGTATTCTAACCACAGCTGACCTTGCACTTTCCACTCTATATTGGAGTCATCCTATGTCTGTGACCTCCACTAGATGAGAAGTGACTAGTCAAGGATGACTTCAAGTTTTTGGTCTGTGCAATAGAAAGAGGAGTTCCTTTTGCTGAGATGGGGGGTACTGTGGAAGATGCAGGTTTGTTGACTACTCAAACACCAGGGGTTTGGTGTTCTTTTGAGATGCTTATTGTAAGTATGGCATATGAGGTGTGGCAGTGTCTGAGTCAAGCAAATGCTATTTGCCTGACTCTTCTGGGTCCTAGTGCCAGGCAGTCATTTGAAGGTTTATCTTTGGGTCCTTAGCGCACTATGCCAGTGCCTGGCTCACAGTTAGTGCTCACCAGATGCTTGTGAATTGAAAGAATGGAGGAGGAGAGCAGAAAAAAGGGCTGGGCTCAGGTGTGTGTATGTGTATACATATGTGCACGTGTTCATATAACCAGAAGCCACCTATGCTCACTTATTCAGCCGATGTTTATGTGCTTACTGAGTGACTGGAGTGCTGTGACTCCTCAGATAATGGCCCTGTCATTCTCATCAAATGCCTGCTGAGAGATACTGTCCTGGGCCCTAGACCTTGGAAAGTCCCATCTCTTCCTTGGTTAATAAGCATTTCACTTTTTTTGTTGCATAGACATGCTGGTTTTTCTCTGGTGCTTGTAAACAATGTCGGGAAGTGTTTCTGAAAAATTGTAATGAAGACTGATTTATCAGCTGTGTAAGTTTGCCAGAGCTGCCATAACAGTACCATAGACTGGATGGCTTAAACAACAGAAATTTATTTTCTCATAATTTTGGAGACTAGAAGTCTAAGATCAAGGTGTTAAATACACCTTGGCATATAGATGGCCATCTTCTTACTGTATCTTCACTTGGTCTTCCCTTGGTGTGAGTCTATGTCCTAATCTTTTCGTATAAGGACACCAGTCATATTGAATTAGGGCCCACCCTGGTGACTTCATTTTAACTTAATTAGCTCTTTAAAGACCCTACCTCCAAATACTCATACAGTCACATCATGAGGTTCTGGGAGTTAGGACTCCAACATAGGGATTTCGAGGAGACACAATTCAGCCCATAACACCAGTTCTGCTTCTTTGCAGGAAGAACTGTAGGAACAGCCACAGCTTGACGACCGATCACAACCTAAGTGTGCTGAAAACTCATGGTGTTGACCACCTCAGCTATAGAGAGCTGTGCCAACTTTTGTTTCAGAACGATCCCTGGCTTTTGCCAGAAGTAAGTGTGGGGTGGGAGATGGGGGGGATTTCTTTGCAAGTAATAGGGTAGAGGCCAGACGGAAGATAGGGAAATATTTTGGCTGAAGAGATGCTGGGGACCATCCTGACCAAGAACCACTGCACGGAGGAGACCTGGATTTAATTCCTGACTCTGCTGATTTCTAGACTTTGGACTACTAGAAACCTTTCCTTCTGTGTCAGTTGGGCTGGTGCCTCTCTCCTAGGGCTTCCGTGAGGTTGGAGGAGCCTGTTTGGCCAGTGCCTTCAGCAAGGTGTTACTTACACAGAGCTGAGTGGTATAGAGACTTCAGGGAGCCCCATCCCTGTCTAGCAGGAATTGGAACCACACTGTTGGGTATCTCTGGACCCAGCTGGTCTATGGAGAAGTCTTCCAGAGCTGCTGACAGCCAGATGATGCTCTTGCTACTCATTTGCTTGCACCCAGGAATTTTGAACTTTAGTTGATGTGAATTCTCAGATTGCCTTTCAGACATCTACCACTTGGCTTCAAAGCCTGCTGTGATGGTTCTGTATCAGTTTGCATCCTCTGAGAAGCAGCCACCAAAATGGAATTAGAAGTTTGAGATATTTACTGGGAGAGGGGGCAGGAGAAGGTGGGGAGAACCTTCAGGCAGCAGCAGAGCAGTTCTGACATTCATGGCAGGAGAGAGGGAAAGAAGAGGGGAGGAGACTGACTGCAGTTCCAAGAAAGGTTCCACCAGGCCGACAGGAAGTTCTTGAACTAAAGTCACCATTGGAGGCTTCCTGTGTCTCACCAGAATGGATCTGCTTTATTATCAGTGCTGTGTTTTGTCCTTGGCTGAGAGCAGCCCGTGGGTAGTGTGGCCTTTGTGTGAATAAAGTAGTGGCTCTAGAGGGCAGCAGCTGGGCCACCAATTAATGATGCTCTCCAGCAGATCTGAGTAGTGTGCTCCCATGGCCAGCACAGGTTATGTGGAATGCTTTGGCACTATTTCTGGTTTGAGGAAACTGATTAAATTGGCATATATTAATGAAAATGTTTTCTGTTATTCAGTTAAAGTCACCCATTTGAGAAAGGTGCTAGCATAGCATAGTGACAGGAACATAATAGATGTAAACTTTTTTCTTTTGCCTTTTGAAAATTAGTATTGATTTAATCCAGCTAACCTTTATGGGGAATATCTACTGCAGGTTAGGCACTGTGATAGGGAAATAAAAGACCCTATTCTGCCCTTCCAGGAGGCACATTGAATGGTGAGACAATGGGGGATTGCGAGGCAGCATTTGAGATGCTCTAAGAGACATCAGCACACTGGTCTCTGGGGCGTGGTTTGGGCTCTGGGGAAGGTATCCAGGAATAGATGCAGTCTGCTCTGAGTGCTGAAGGATGAATGAAGGCAAAGCAGATGAAGAGGAGGGAGGCCTGGGAAGAGGAGCCGTGTTATCCAGTGAGGCCCAGAGAGGAGGGAGCTGGTGTGGTCAGGGGACAGAAGGACCTGAATGTGGGGCAGGGGGGGGAAAGAAAGAGAAATGGGGAGGCAGAGGCTCTTCCATGCAGGCCTGTATCCATGAGGGAGCGTGTGTCAGGGGGCATTGTGTTTGGAGAGTGGGCTTGACATTTTGGAGAGGTCATCTTGTCAGTAGTGTGCAAAATGTCCCAGTAGAAGGTAGGCAGCTGGTGACCAGTCGGGAGTGTGAGCAGCTTCTTCTGCTTGTGTGTGCACATTGCTGAGAACGTACTGCCAGCAAGTGGGAGCAGAGACCATCGGCCCAGACCCAATGTGGCTCTCCTGCCTTGATTTTTGTGCTCAGTCTAGTCCCCTGCGGGGCTACTATCATGAATCAAGCACCTACTGTGTACAGGCATCGTATTAGCTATTTCATATGTTTCTACTTTAACCCTTAAAGCCCTATGATGTAGGTAGCATTATTCCCATCTTAGGGATTAAAAAACTGAATCTCAGAGCTGTTGAGTGCCTTGCCCAACATCAGGCAGCTTGTAAGTGGCAGAACAGAGGTTAGGGCCCAGGCCTCTGGCCTTTTCCCTTGGGGCTTCCATCCCCAGAGTGGGGTATTTGCTGGATTACACAGCCCTCTGGGGCATTTCTCCATCTTGTAAAATGTAATGCCTGTGAATGGTGGTCTTGGCCTGATTCCTGTCTCCAGGAATTTGGAGTATAGAGAAGGAGCAGTTGATTGAAGTTCAAGTCCCGAGTTTGCCAACCACCCAGTTCAACAAACTCTCTATGTGCCAGATGCTGTGGATAGCTGTGTTACTAGTGCCAGCCATTTAACTTCTCTGAGTTTCAGTGTGCTCCCTTAAAAAATGAAAGGGTGGTGTTTGGCTTACTCTAGGGTGCTTTAAACCCTCAGAGCCTCATTAACCCTGAATAGTGAAAAGAGAGTTGGGAGAAACTGGGACCTGGCCAGGGGAGAGTTGACAAGTCAGTGGGGGAGGAGTGTAGGTGGTTTGTAGGGTTGTTAAGATACTGCCATTTGATTTACATTAAAACGTTGTCTCATGTGAAAGGAGCAACTCTGGTCACTTAGAGGTTCTTTTGATTTTCCCAGTGGAGGGGCTTGTTCTGAGCAACCTACTGTCCACCTGGTTTCCATTTTAGCCAAGGGCATATGTTAGCAGCCATCATCTGGAGTGAGGGATGGTCTCATAACTGTGGACTGTGTGGACGGTGGAATCATAGTTTTGGCTGTGAGGACCTTTTCTAACCAGTGGACTGGTCAGTGGGGAGGTGGTGATGTGTGAGGCCTTCTGAGCTGGTGCCTTTTTTTTTTGTCTGTCAACAGATCTGCCAACATTACAACAAAGGAGATGGACCCTACGGCTCTTGTTCCTTTCAAAAGCAATGCATCAAACTCCATATCTGCCAGTATTTTTTACAGGGGGAATGCAAGTTTGGCACTAGCTGTAAGAGATCCCATGATTTCTCTAATTCTGAGAATCAGGAAAAATTGGAGAAGTTAAGCATTAGCTCAGAC
Source organism: Galeopterus variegatus (assembly GCF_000696425.1). Classification (NCBI taxonomy): domain Eukaryota; kingdom Metazoa; phylum Chordata; class Mammalia; order Dermoptera; family Cynocephalidae; genus Galeopterus; species Galeopterus variegatus. The sequence continues at coordinate 188,250 of NW_007726801.1, forward strand.
CTGGTGAGCAAGCTGCCTTCCATTTACAGAAATGCATATGACATCAAGAATAAGAACTCTGCCCTCAGCAGAGTGCACCCTCCTCCTCTAGCCCCACAGGGGACTTCCGGTAAGGCTGGTAGAAAGTGCTGCAGGCTGGGGTTCCTGGCCAGTAAATGGAATATGTGATTTGGGGCAAGTCTGTGCTGGTTTTAGTAAAACAGAGTTGGTGATCCTCTCTTAGCTAGGGGAGCTTATGAGGATAAATTGAAATCATAGACATGCTCAAGCAAGAGTTCTAGACAAATGCGAGTTGGTGTTGATGGTGAATGAATTCCAAATGGGCCTGATCTGCACTGAAATGGGAGACTCAGCTCCTCCTCTTGTTCAGTCACCCCCATGCCCACTCACCCAGAGAGCTTGCCTTTCAGTGACAGACCCCAAAGTTAGGAATGCCATGTTGCACAACTCTAGGGGCATCCTTTGCATTATTTTCTGTTTTGATTTTACAAAATGAGTGAAAACATTTTAATTTTGGCATTGGCCATCTTCCTGGCACAAGTAAATGGAATACTTTTTGTCATTGTAAATTTGTCTGCTTTGTTCTGTGTTTAACTCAAGCACCTAGACAGTGCCATAGTAGACACTCAGACATCTGACAGACAGTGAGTGTGCTAGGATACTTATTTGTTTAAACAAATGTCAGGCTCAGTGATAGGCAAATGGGGAAATTTGGGGCAGGGGCTTTTATTTAATAATCATTTCCTGAGTACTTGTTGTGTGTGAAATGGATGATGTGGTCCCTCAAGGAGAGTATGTCACAATATAGGCCATTGGTTGGTCCTTTTGGTTATCCATTCTTCTGTTCAACAACTTTGAGTGCTTGCCATGCGCTGGGTACTGTCCTGGGCCCTGCTTATTCCTTCATGAATATGAGACAGCGCTCCCCCTCGGAGCATAAGCAAACCCACTTGTTTAGCTGAAGTTATAGCTATGATTTTTAGTGGACCATTTCCTAAAATGTCAGGTGAGTGCCAGGACTACCAGCAAACAAATCTACTAGTCTAATCTTATCTGATATTTATATTTAAAAATTGACCTTGTTTTTTCTTTACATTCTCTTCAATTATGCTTTGTTAATTTCAACTGTAGGAAGCCTAGAAGTAGACAGGTTTTACTTTTAAATGGATCTTTAAGATTGTCAGTTGGACTATAGCGTTGTTAGAAAGGGAGGGGAGGATCCACTGCTGAGTGATGTTACCTCCAGAGTAGTCACCCATTCTGGGGGAGAGAGGGAGGTGACCTTCAGGGTCCCACAGGCCTGGGTTTTGAGGCCTACCCTGTAGGGTATCTGAGGGGCTTATAAAAAGAAAAGGGAAGATGAATAATGAAATGGCAGGTGATACCGAATAGGGAGAGGTTGCAAGTGAGTTTTATATGCTTATTTGGGGGTAGGTTAAAGACTCTTCGGAGTTGTACCAGTAAAGGTAAACTTTGAAAGCATTTATATACCCTTTTATATTAAGATTCTTTTAAGAAGTCTAAAAATAATTAAGGAAGTTTCATTTTAAGATGTAGACTTTCCATTTATTGCCTTTTTCTTTGTATTAGCAGCCAATTTCGATAGTTCATGAACAAGTATTTGCTATATAGACCAAATCTGTAAACAGTAGCTCTCCTTTTGCCTTCAGAGGGGGTCATCACAGCCATAGGTAGAAGGAATTGTAAGCTGCCTCAGCGTGTAGGACAGGTGTTTTCTCCTTATTTAAAAAATGTTCCTGGCTCCATCCTGGAGCCTCTGATTCAACTGATCTGTCGTGAAGCCCATGCACTTGTATTTTTAAATGGGTATCCTAGTGAATCGGGTGCACCACCAGAGTTGAGAAAAGAGCCCCTCCGTGGCATCCTGAGTTTGGCAAGCAGGCTCCCAGCTGGTCCCTAAAAAGTAGAGGGCCCACCTGCGTGTCTCAGGGTACTTTTGTCCCTTACATGATGGAGTTTTGTGAGCTTGGCTTGTCCACTTTTGTGCAGAGAGATGAATGTATCCTCTTTTCTCTCCTTTGTACCCATATCAGAAGCTGACACATCTTTGTGGTGTTTCTTTGTAGAAAGAAGAGACAGTTCAGGCCCTGTGTCCCCAAACACTCTTAGTCAAGAGGAGAGTGATCAGATCTGCTTGTACCATATCCGGAAAAGTTGTAGTTTTCAAGGTAAGTTGGAGGAGGCCCCTTCATCCCACTTGTGGGGGGGATAACTGCTTCTCCCTCCTGGAGCTCCCACCCTTGAGATCTTCCCCGTCTAGAGAGGATGGGGCCTGGCACATGAACCAAGCCAGTTCTGAAGCTATTTTGTTGGGAAGTTGAGGAAGCAATTCTTTTGAGTTTCCAAAAATCAAACTATGGAACATTTTTGGGTGCACAGCTGTTTAGTTCATGCAGCAAATAGTGTCAAGTATTGACCTTCAGTCAGCTTAGCATGAGGTCATGAACCTGTATGAGCTGTCTAGTGGGAACAAAGATAAGGGTGATGATAGACTTAGAGATGCCTTAGAAACTGGGAAACACCTCAGTGAGGAGGAAACACTTGTGTTAGCTCTTGGAGAATGAGTAATTATTTAAGTTAAGGGTTTCTTCTGTGTTGATCCAATGAACTCCACAGTCCCTCTTTTATCAGAAGTAGCAATTCTTGTGTGCGTGTGTGTGTCTGTAGTTTGACTAAACTTTTGTTTTCTTTTTAACTGCTATCCTGGGCTTTGACTGAAGAAAGATTTGTTCTCAAATTTGGTGACTCCCCTTAAAAAACAGCCACCAAACCTTCTTGTTTCATTTTTAATCTTTACAAATTACCCAAGCAATTCATGAATATTTTCACTTTCTAAAAGAGTCCAATAATACAGAGTAAAGCATGAAGTCCTTCGTCCTTCCCCAAAGGTAAACATTTGCTGTTTGGTTATGATGTTTGTTTTACATATTTTTAAACAGATGGGAACATATGATAATGTATTATTCAGCCTGCATCTTTTATTTAACCTTGTGTCTTGGGGATTTTTTTCCATATCAGTATATGTAAGTCCACCTCATTTTTGAAAAAATGGTGTATTTGATTATGGTGATGTTCCATTGAACATCCAAGCACACATGTGTATTTCTGTGGTTAAATTCCTAGAAATGGAATGCTAGGTCAAAGAATATGTGTCTCATATATACATATGTATGTATATTTTAAAAATCAATATTATTGAGATATAATGTATGCATGATAAAATGCACTCATTTTAAATGTGTAGTTCCGAGTTTTGATAAGTGTGTATGCCCATGTAACCATCACTATGATAAAGATATGGTACATTTCCATCACTCCAAAATAGTTCCCTTATGCCCCACCCCACAGTTTGCCAACCCCAGGTAATTCCTGATCTACTTTTTGTCACTGTAGATGAGATTTGCTTTTCTAGAATTTCATATAAATGGAATGATACAGCACGTATTCTCCTGTGTCTGGCTTTTCTCATTGAGCATGTTTTTGAGACTTAGTCATGCTGGCATGTCAGTAGTTTGTGCCTTCTTATTTCTGAGTAGTATTCCATTGCATGGATTGACTGTGGTTTGTTTATTCATATGTTGATGAACATTTAGGTTGTTTCCAGTTTTTGGCTTTTACAAAGACAACTTCTATAATTCATGTACAGGTTTTCGTGTATATATGTTTTCATTTCTCTTGGGTAAGACCTAGAATGGAATTACTGGGTTATATAATATGTGCTGTGCTTTATAGGAAACTGCCAAATTGTTTTCCAAAATGGATATAATACATTACATTCCCACCAGCAATGTATGAGAGCTCTGTTTGCTCTACATCCTTGCCAGCACTTGGTATTGACAGTCAATTTTAAGTTTTAGCCATTCTAATAAGTGAGTAATGGTGTCTCATTGTAGTTTTAATTTGCATTTCTGTGATGATTAATGATGTTTAACATTTATTTTCATACGCTTATTGGACATTTGTGTATCTTCTTTGAAGTATCTGTTTAAATATTTTGCCGATTTTTTGTATAACAGCTTTATTGAAATATTGAATACATCACATACCATACATTTCACCCATTTAATAGTTTATAGTATAGTCTCAGAATTGTGTAACCATCATCACAGCCAATATTAGAACATTTTCATCAGCCTCAAAGAAACACACCATTTGCAGTCACTCCACTTTGCCTGCCTCCCCCCTCAGCTCCTGGCAATTACAGATTTATGTCTGTCTCTAGGAGTTTGCCTGGATATTTCATATAAATGGAATCATACAATATTTGGCCTTTTATGACTGCTTTGTCCATTTTTTATTGGTTTATTTAATCTCTCATTATTGAGTTGTTAACGTTTTGTATATTATTTATATTGAAAACATATTCTCCCAGTCTGTGTTTTTTATGTTCATTTTCTTAATGGTGTCTTCTGAAGAATAGATGTTTTAATATTGATGTCCATTTTAATATAATATTTTTTTTTATGGTTTGTGTTTTTTGTAGTCTAAAAATGTTTGCCTATTCCAAGTCCACAAAATTTTTTCTCCTATGGTTTTTTTCCTAAGGTTTAACAGGTTTAGTTTTTATGTTTAGTCTAGCTGTAAACTCTTTTTTGTTTGTTGGTTTTGGCAGCTGGCTGGTACAGGGATCCGAACCCATGACCTTAGTGTTATAAGACTGTGCTGTAACCGTAGTTGTAAAAACTCTTGTTCTGTTGACTGATCATTATTTCCTTAGGTATTTGCTTCTTCTGTTTGGGTTTGTGGCCTCTTTTTGTATGATTTTCCCTCTTGTGTTGGGTGATTCTTGGTTGTCTGTCATGCTGGTACTTGAGAATCCCTGTCTGCCTGTTGATTGATTTTAGGGGGCTGATTCTGACTCCAGGTCCTTGTCCCAGTGATGATGGGGAAGAGGCAGTAGATCCTGCTTGGTGTGGTGAGCTGCTAGTGTGATGCCTACCACTGGGGCAGGGGCTTTGGTAGCTATCTCATGTGCTTTTTTCTCTCTCTAGCCCTTGTATCCACACCTACAAGTCTGTCTGGGAAGCAAATAGCAAGGTTGCTGGGCACAGCAAGTCAGAGCGAGGGAGTGCCTGCTCCAGTGGGTCCTGATACTGTCACTGTAATTGGTCTGGGTATCTTTCTTGTTCCATCTTTCATCTGTGAGCCTGTGAAGCCCTCAGATTCTTTCTACTTCTGTGGTGTCTTTTGCATATTTTGTGTGCATTTTTCTTTCTTCTTTTTATATCAGGTTCCTTGGTCTTGTTTGTGTCGTCTGTGTTCAAACTCTGGACAAGCCAGGAGATCCTAAGTCTTTGGTGTGGCTGTGTCCCACCTTGTTGAATGTAGAAATTTCTTTACTTGAGTACCTGCATCTTGTTCCCTGAGCCCTCTCAGCCTGGTGCCCTCTTCTGACCTGTCTGCCTGGCCCCAGGCCTGCTCTTGACAAACCCAGCAGCCTCACCTTTCTCCTCCATAGTACTTCCCTCAACACTTGTACCTGCATCTTGTTCCCTGAGCCCTCTCAGCCTGGTGCCCTCTTCTGACCTGTCTGCCTGGCCCCAAGCCTGCTCTTGACAAACCCAGCAGCCTCACCTTTCTCCTCCATAGTACTTCCCTCAACACTTTTGCAGAGTCTGAGAAAGAAGTGGTATTGAGGTGTGCCTGAAAGAATGCATACATTTTAGAAAATTTTAATTTTTTTCAAGTGTCAAATTAGCCAGGTTTCATTATTATTATCTCGAAATATGAATTTAAAATATACAAAGGATATTCAGTAAGGAGTATCTCTCACACCTGTTTTCCCAAGCACCCAGTTCCCCTCCAAGAAGCAAACATGGTTGACCCATTCCTTGAGTGTCCTCCCATGAACACTTTATACATGTACAAGTAAATATGTCTACTTGGTTTCATTCTTACACAGGCACACTAGAACATTGCTTTTTTCTCTTAACTAGGTGTTTAATTTTTTTCGAATGTACAATATATTCTTGTGGTTCAAAATTCAAAACCCACAACAATGACAGGAGTCTTGTCTCCAGCTCCCCAGTTCCCTCTGCAAGAAATAATATGTGCATATATGTGTATTTAGTCAGAGTATCTCTAATCTTATCTTTTACTCAAATAGGGGCATTCTGTACCTTGTTCTGTATCTTTCCACCTAATAGTATATATCTTGGAGGTAGCTCCACATCACAGTGTGGAGCTCTCTGTTCTTTTTCTCTCCTTTCTCCCTGTCCTCTTTGTGTTCCTCCGTATGGATGTTGCAGAGTCTCATCAGGCTATTGGAAGGTAGAGAGAGGGTGCGGGTGGTGCTCCAGGTGGTGGGGCTGGCATGAGCAAAGGCAAGGCGGGCAGCAAATGCCTGGAGTGATGAGGGAAGTGAAGACCTGGGTGTGAGGAGGAGCACGGAGAAGGTGTAGGAGAACAGCTGGCCTGGAACCACAGGTCTGGGCTCTTGTTTGGGTATGGGTGGGGCAGAGCAGTATATGTGAAGACCTGCAGGGGGTGTGTTGAGGAAGGGGTATGTTGACAGCCAGAAGGGATCCACGTGGGCTGGAACCCCACTGCTGACCTACCTTTGGTGGAATGTGTCAGGGTTGGGATGGGTTTGTGGCACAGATGAGTCTGACTCCATCTTTGATGTGTGACCTCTTCCCGTCCAGATGTCTCATATAGAGATATTGAGCAGTTAGACTGCCACCTGCAGGGATGGGGCTTTGACCTTCTCATGATCAGCCTCTTTACTGTTATGGAATAAAATTTGTAGGTGATATAACCCACCAACATACATATTTTTAAAAATCAATGTCCTGTTAAAAAGGGAGACATAAGGGGGCTAGCCGGTTACCTCAGTTGGTTAGAGTGCAGTGTTATATCACCAAGGTCAAGGGTTCAGATCCCTGTATAAGCCAGCTGCCAAAAAAAATAAAGGAAGGGGAGACATAAAAGGAAGACGTATATAATACACAGTATTTCAATATCTAAATGCTCAGGTATGACTACAGTAAAAAAACAGACTCCCCCCAAATTTCCAGAATATTCGCAGGTCAGCCGGCAGCACTACACCCATTGACAACTACAGTGCTAGGCCATGCTGTGTATTGCCAAGCTGTCTTACTTCTTTATGTTTTTATTTTAGATAAGTGCCATAGAGTTCATTTCCATTTGCCGTATCGATGGCAGTTTTTGGATGGAAGCAAATGGAAGGATTTGGACAAAATGGAGCTTATTGAAGAGGCATATTGTAATCCCCATAAAAAGAGGTAGGAAATATGTCATTTGTCTCTGCTTTGTGCCTGGGCTTTTGTGTGCAGTGTAGGAAGTTAGTATAGTTAAACAGCAGTGTTTAGTTTTGATGGCCTTTATACATGCACACACTAAGCAGCCTGGCCTGGAGTGGAAGCTTTGGGTTAGAAATTGGAGGTTAATGTTCATACTGACAGTTTGGTGGCTCTGTTCTCCCAGTTTCCTCTCCTTTCAGGGAGGAGGTAGAAAGGAGAAAACGGTAACAAGACCAAGAGGTGATAATGTGTGGAATTTTAGCCTTTTATGTAAAGTCATACAGCTAAACTGCCCTTTATTGTTTAACCTTTTAACTTTTTTATTTTTCTAAGTGTGTCCTAGTGTTTTCACTCAGTCAATTCAGAGTAAATAGGGAAGCCCTGGGTAGCCTTGTTTTCAAATATTTATATCTTGGATTGAACTTGCTAAAATATGTTGCCAAGAGTAGAATTTGAGCCTACCTTTTGAGTGTATAAAATAAATTTGAACTTAGAAATTTGCAAATAATTACACTTTATTGGTAAAGTTATGTGAAACAAATTATTCCCCTTAGGAGGATTAAATGGCTCACATACCTCTCCTAATTGTTTTTGAGGCAAAATTCACACACAGTTACACACAGTGCACAGTTATTAAGTGTTCAGTGAGTTTTGACAAATGGCGTACACTTGTGTAGCTAGCACTCTGATTGAGATGTAGATCATATTCATCACTCCAGAAAGTCTTCTCATGTCCCCTTCCAGTTATTCCCTACCTCCATGGGCCACCACTGTTCTGACTTCTGTCACCATAAATTAGTCTTGCCTGTTCTTGAAGCACATATAGGTGGAACTGTATGTTGTGTTTGGTGTCTTTCACTTAGCAGTCTGATTTTGACCTCATCCATGTTGTGCTTGTCTCCCAGTACACATGTGTATGAGTTTCTTGAGTGTAGATGGTCCAGGAAGGGAACTGCTGGAAGGTAGGCTGTATATGTCCTCAGCAGCTCTGCCAGGTGATGCCAAATTGTTTTACAAAGTGATCGGACCATCCTCCACCCCCCAGTTAGCAGTTTCTAACGATACTTCATCCCTAACATTGGTATTGTCTGACGTCTAAACTTTTCCAAGTCTGAGGGTGTAAAATGGCCCAAATCAGTTTGAATAGCCCTGATTTCTAATGAGGTAGAGCTTCTCACCACATGTTTATTGGCCTTTTGTGCTTCTTGTGCCCTGTGCTGTGAAATGTCTGTCCTTATAGTTTTTGGGAGGTGGGGGAGGCTGTCATTTTATTTCTTTTTAGGAATTCTTTAAATTTCTGGTTATTACAGTTGAAAATAAACTCTTCCAGCCAACTTATGGTATCTTGTAATGAATAGAAGTATTTATCCATTTTTTCATTTATGTTTTTTTCCTTTTTCTGTCATAAGAAATTCTTATCCCAAGACCATAAAGAAATTCTCCTGAGTTTTCTTCTGAGTCTTAATATTTTAATACTGTATTTAATCTCTTTTGTGTGGTGAAGTTTGGGCCCAGATTCTTTCTTATGTAGATGAATTACCTGTTTTGGCAAAGACTACTTTTAAAAATTTTGTTTAATATTCTTATGTGGTAAGATGTACATAACATAAAATTTATCATCCTAAGCATTTTTAAGTATACAGCTCAGTGGCATCAAGTACATTCACATTGTTGTGCAACCATCACCACTATCCATTTTCATCAGTGAATTTATTTTTAAACCTGTCAAAACAGAGCCAAATTTGGTAAAATGTTAACACATCTCATAGTTTATTTTCAGACTCGGGCACCAAATACCACTTTTTAAAGTAGGCAACCTTTTCTCCACCTGTCTTCAAACTGTGGGGTACCAAGTTAGCAAATATACTTGAATATGCTTCTGGCCTCTCTTTATTGGTCGGTTTGTCTCTTTATCAATACCATGCTGTTTACTTACTAGAGCTTTATAGTAAGTTCTGGCATCTGGTAAGGCAAATCCCCAACCTTGTTGTTCTTCAAATTGTCTTGATTCTTCTTGGTGTTTTGCTCTTTAGAAATATTAAAATCTGCTCCTCAGCTTTCACCAAAAAAACTCTGTTGTGTTTTTAAAATTGAAATTGCATTGACTATTGCCAGTTTGGGGAGAATTGACATTTTTATGAGGTTGATACTTTCTATTTATATACATGATAACATCTCATGTATTTACTCTTCCTTAATATTTTTCAGTAGTTCTATAATTTTCTACCTTAAGGTCTTATTTTTTTTTAGATTTTTTTTCTCCCTTAGGGATCTGTTAGCTTCTTCACTTTTTCAAAAAAATTATTTTTAAGTTTGCTGATGCAAGAAATCTCGTATCCTGCAACTCTACTAAAATACCTTAATTCAAATAAATTATAGTAGGTTCTTTTGAGTTATCTATACAAAAATTAATATAATCTATGAAGCATTTTTATTTCTTCCTTTTTAATTCTTATACATTTTATTTCTTTTTATTGCCTTATTGTAGTAGCTGGGACCTCCTATACCATGCTAGATAGAAGTGGTGATAACTGGAATCTCTTTATTTTCCCTTCTTTTCTTTCCCCTAATTTAAAAAGAAGAAACTTTTAAGTGTTTCACCTTAAGCATGATGTTTACAAGTAAATTTTTGGAAACTTTGGCCTTGTTAAATAAGGAATTCTAATTTTATGTTAGTATGTTAGGAGTTTTTAAAAAATTGTGTATGGAAATTGAATTTTATTGAATGGTGTTTCTGTATTTATTAAGAGCCCATGGTTTATTCTGCTTTACTTATTAATGCAGTAAATCACATTAGTTTTCTAATGTTAAGATTACTTGCATTCCTGGGCTTAAACCATACTTAGGATAAACACACACATGCACACGCACATGTAATACAGTGCTAAATTTGGATTGCCAGTACTTGGTTTAAAATTTTTGCATTTGTGTTTGAATAAGATTGTTCTATAATTGTTTCATACTATCTTTGTATAGATTTTATTTTTTATTTATTTATTTTTTGTATAGATTTTATATAAAGAAGTTTCTGGGTTCATAAAAAGGTTGGAATGGTTTCTGCTGTTCTCTGGAAAATTTATGTAAAATTAGAACTATTTTTCCTGAATGATTGGTCATATATCTATAAAAATGTCTAGGAAGATTTTAAACTACTGACCCAATATCTTATAACTGTTACAGGGCCAGTCAGATTTTCTGTTTTTCCTTGAGTCAATTTTGTTAAGTTTATATTTTTTCCAGGAGTTTGTTCATTTTTTTTTTCAATCTTATTGTCATAAAGTTGCTTGTAATATCTCTTTCAGTGTCTATGGAATCTTTGTTTTATTTTATTTATTTATTTATTAAGGAAATGAAATTTATTTCTTACAACTTTGGAAGCTGGGAAGTCCATGGTCGAGGGGCCTATCCTGTGAGGGCCTCCTTCCTGGTGAGGATTCTGCAGAGTCTGGAGTGGTGCAGATCATTACATATTGAGGGGACAAGAATATGTCCTATGGCATCTTTAGTTTTGTCCCCTTTTATATTTCTAATATTTCTTTTCCTCCTCCCTTTTTTCTTCATCAATCTTGCAGAGATTTATTAATTTTACTAGCTTTTTTTTAGAAGAAACTTGTATTTTTTTGATCCCATGTATGAACCCATAGTTTATTTCTAAGTGTATTTTTAAATTCATTTATTTATTTAATTTCAAACAAATTGCATTGTCAGAAAATGTAGATCATATAATAACAGATTCTTTGGATTTTGTTGAGACTTGTTTCATGGTGTAGTACACAGTTTTCATAAAAGTACTATGTATCCTAAGATTTTTTGGATGCAGTGTTAGATCAAGCTTGTTAATCATGTGGTTCAAAACTTCTGTATCCTTTTTGATTTCTTCTTCTGCTTTTATCAGTTACTGAGAAAGAGATATGCTAATACTGAGTATGAATTTTTTCAGTTTCTTAATTTCGTCAATTTGTTTTATATATTTAAAAACTATTAATAAATATATACAAGTTTAAAATTTTTATCTTTCTAGTGAATTGGTCCTGTTAGCAATATAAAGTGATGCTTTTTATTTCTAGTAATGATTTTTGTCTTAAATCTGTTTTGTCTGGTATTGATATAACTATAACTAGCTTTCTTTTCACTATTCAAGCTTAGTCGTTCTTACACTTCCTGTAATTATCATAGAACACTGGATAGTTTTCCAGTTTGACAATCTTTCTCTTTTAATTAAAAATTAGTTGATATTTATTGTGATTATCTATACATTTCAGTTTATTTCTACTGTCCATCTTAGTTTTTTGCTCTGTGACCCACTTTTTAATATTTCTTTTCTCTTCTCTTAGATTTTTTTCCTCATTTTTTCCCCCCTAATCTACTAGTTTGGAAGTTATATACTGAATTTCTGTTGTTTTAGTGGTTACCCTAGAAATCTAAACAGACATTTTTATCTTAAACTTTAGTTTATCCACTTGAGTTTATAATACCTTTTATCATTCTCTCAATCAATAAAAGAACCTTAAACCCTTGAATTCTGACTAGTTCTATTCAAACTTATTTACTGCTTGTATGAATTTGGGAAATTTATTCAACCTCACTCTGCCTCTGTTTTTCTTTGTGAAGTAGATAAAATAGTAGTCTCTACATCATAGATTAATTTGAGAATTAAATGAGTTATTATATGTAAAACATTCAAAATAGTAACAGGCACGTGAGACGTGATATATGCTGCTATTATTTTTTTTTTATCACAGTATTTAGAAATTAGCATTGTTTTATGTAGTCAATATTTGTTTAGACTTACACAATCGCCATTTCGTTTTTTGCTCATCATTCCTTTGCTCACACTTCTTCTTGTGGATCATTTTTCTTCTTTAACTTCATCTACTAGAAGCAACGTTAGTGAGTCCGGTGGTTAATGTGTTTTTTGATTATCTGAAAGTGTCTTTATTTCCTCTTCATTCTTGAAAGTTTTTTTTAAATTCTTTTAAGAAGAATTTTTGGTTTGTGTTATTTTGTTGTTTTTTATTTTATTTTTGTGAAAGATAGTTTTATTGGATAATTTTGTCTGCTTTAAAGATGATTCTATTGTTTTCTAGATTCTATTGCTTCTATTCAGAAGTTAACTTTTAGTCTAAATGTAGGTATATTAGTTTCTTAGGGCTGTTATCACAAATTACCATGAACTTGGTGGCTTAAAACAACAGAAATTTATTGTTTCACAGTTTTGGAAGCTAGAAGTCCGAAATCAAGGTGTCAGCAGGGCCATGCTCTATCTGAAGGCTCTAAGGGGATGATCCTTCCTTGCTTCTTCCTAGATTCTGGTGGTTGTTGGCAATCCTTGGTGTTCCTTGGCTTGTAGACACATCACTTCAATTTCTGCCTCCATTGTCACATGGCATTCTCCTCCACACGTCTCTGTGTCTGTGTCCAAATTTCCCTCTTCTTATAAGGACACCAGTCACTGGATTAGGGTCCACCCTAATCTAGTATGACCTCATCTTAAGTTGATCACATCTGCAAAGATACTGTTTCCAAATAAAATCACATTCACAGTTTCCGGGGGTTAAGACTTATCTTTTGGGGGCACAATTCAACCCAGTGCAATAGGTAATCTGTTTTTTCTCTCTGACCACTTTTAATATTTTGTCATTCTTTGGTGTTGTATGGTTTCACTAAGATCTGTCTATGTATGGATCTATTTTTATCTGTTCTACTTATAATTTGTTGTGCTTTCTGAATTCCTCAGCCATGATATCTTCAAGTATTACTTCTCTGGAATTCCAATTAGACATATGTTGAGATCTTCTTACTTTATCTTTTATGTCTCCTAACTTCTCTTTCATTCTTTCTCTCTCTCTGCTGCATTCAGGGGAATTTCTTCCCCTCAGTCTACCAATTCTAACTATGATTTTAAAATTTCAGTTATTATTTACTTCTAAAAGTTCTGTTATTTTTCTACAAATTTACCCAGTCAATTTTTACAGTCTCTTGATGCTTACTCACACTTTTGATACTCAATTCAGTTTTTAAAAACACATTGTACATACCGTATATTTGCTCCCAAGAACATTAATGTTTGTAGCCTTTGGTGGTCTTATTCTATTTGTTTTTGCCAACTTTTGCTCACGATGTCTTGTTTCCACTTGTGTTTTGTGATTTTTTTTGATTTTTGAGTTCATGTTTGATGAAACTTTATCTGTAGAAATTCCCCTGGGGCCTCAGTTAAAGGTGAACTCCTCTAGAGAAGGTTTGCTTCTCTGGAAACTGCTACCTTGGGTCTTTAAAGTTAATTCTCACATACAAAATGTGAATCAGCTCAAAACGTTTGTGAGTCTTGAGTGGTTTATGAGTTCCTAGGGGAATTTTTTTCTCCTCCATCCAGAGCCAACATTAACACTGGCAAATTTTCTTGCTGACTGCCTTTGTAAGACAGGTCTCCTCCTCAGCCTCCTTTAGCTAAGGGTGTGTAGTCTTTTAGGGTCCTGGTTTTATGCAGAAGTATCTTTTGAGATTCAGCCTCCCACCTTACTCAGACTCTACATTTGTTTCCTGTTTTCCTTTTGCTGCTAAAAACAAGGCTCTTTGTCACTGATCATTGACACCACCCTTGGATAGCCACTGGCTTTAGCCCTCATGTGTCTCTCCAGTTTTATACATTCCCATTGGTCTTTAGGCAGCAGTGCATTTAGAAAGGGAGCATATCCTGGTGGCTAAGCATGCAAGCACACTGGCTTTAGCCCTCATGTGTCTCTCCAGTTTTATACATTCCCGTTGGTCTTTAGGCAGCAGTGCATTTAGAAAGGGAGCATATCCTGGTGGCTAAGCATGCAAGCTGTACAGCCAAACTGCTTACCTTAAACCCCAGCTCCACCATCTACTAGCTGTTTGACCTTGGACAGGTTTCTTAACCTTCCTGGGCTTCTGTTTTCCCATTTGTGAAGCAGAGATAATAGCCTCAACCTCATAGGGTTATAAAGATTTAATCTCCTAATATGTATGAAGAACTTAATACAGGTTCTGGCTCACAATAAACATTCAGTATAAAGTGATTAGAGCATGGTGTTATAACACCAAGGTCAAGGATCCCCGCACTGGCCAGCCACCAAAAAAACAAAACAAAACAAAAAACACAGTATATGTTAACTATTGTTATTTTTGCCTTCTAAGGGTTTCTCATACTTTTTGCCAGCTCAGCAGCATTTTTAAAAAGAATCGTTTAACCAGCATTCTCTGTGTTTTGTAGTGAGAGGAATTTTCATAATTAGTCTTCAGTGTTACCCTGATTTAATTATTTTTGCACAGCAAAACTGATCTTAAAAAGTAGCTTCCCCACACTCTTAAAATGAGCATGTCACATTTAATATTCACATGTACCAGCTGTGTGTTCTCACAGGTGGAAGCTGAGGAGCCTGTGTTTGTTTGGCTGGTGGAATTTTCAATCTACCTCTCATTATTTTTGTAGCATCCTGTGCACTGTGTCAGCCAGTAATTTTCACTTTGATGCTCTGAACTTTGGCTCCATGATGTTTGGTGCTGCCCGGGCTCGTCGCCTCTCCACAGCCTCCTCGGTCACCAGACCTCCACACTTCATTCTCACCACTGACTGGCTTTGGTACTGGGCCGATGAGTTTGGTTTTTGGCAGGAATATGGAAAACAAGTAAGTGTGATGGAAAGAGGGTGAGTGTTTTGTTCAGAGGACCCACAACGGAGGAGCCATTCCACACAGGAGCACAGGATTGTTACCAGGGGCGACCTTGATGGAGCCAAAGATCCCCAGATCTTGCTTTGGGGGAATTATGGCAAAACTAGATAATTTGGAGTTTATTTGTATGAGCTTCCATCTTTGAACAGTTAGATATCTGTTGGCTCATGAGAACTGAATGACCAAAAATTGTAGTGACATCAGGATTCCTCATTGGTTTTGTTAAATGGAGTAGAAAAATACTTCTCTGACTTACTGAACAGGTAACTCCAGAGCTAGTGCTTCCATGTGCAGGTGTGTTTGGATGGCTGTGGTATAAAGTTTAAGGCTTTTCAAAGTGGCTTTCTGCCATTTTTGCAACTTTATAGAAGGTGGGCAAGAATAAGAGAACTGATTTATATCAGGTATTGATTTGGAATCCAGATCAAGTAATTGCTGCTGTCATTTATTTGAAGAAGTTCATGGATGGATCAGATTAAAGGGAGTCCGCTGATCACTTGTAGAAGTACAGGTATAGGGAGGGCATCATTTATATAGGGATCCTGTATTAGTCTGTTTATGTTACTTTAACAAAATACCTGAAACTGGTAATTTATAAAGAAGCAATATTTACTACTTACAGTTTTGGAGGCTGGGAAGTCCAAAGACCAGGGAAACATATCTGGTGAGGTGACTCTACAGCAATGCAGGGTGTCACATGGCAAGAATGGTGATGCAGAGAGAGACTAACCTCTTTTTTTTTTTTTTTTTTTAAAGATGACTGGTAAGGGGATCTTAACCTTTAACCTGGCATTGTCAGCACCATGCTCACCCAGCGAGCAAACCGGCCATCCCTATGTGGGATCCGAACCCGGGGCCTTGGTGTTATCAGCACCACACTCTCCCGAGTGAGCCACAGGCCGGCCCAGACTAACCTCTTTATTTGCTCTCCTTTTAAAGTCACCAGAACCACCCCCATTATTCCAAGAATGAGTCAATCCATTCACTAGGGTACAGTCCTCATAATCCAATCACCTCTTCAAGGCCCCACCTTTGAACTACCACAGTAGGATTTTCCACCCTCTTAACACTGTCACAGAGGGAACCAGACGTCAATGAGTTGGGGGGGGGGGTTAATCCATAAGTCTATAGCAGACACCCTCTCTCCAAAATGAAAATTGAGATGTGTGGTCTGGTAGATATTTATACTCTTCGGGGTTGTAAGTGGCTATATTGAAGCTTTGGTTTCTTCTTGACTGCCCTTAGAATACCTTTTGTTCTCTGGCCACGCTCTAAGCTCCACAAGGGCAGGGAGTTTGTCTCTCTCTTATATTGACATATCCCCCGTGCCTAGAACAATGCATAGTAGGCCCTCAAGAAATAGACGTTGGCCGACTGAAGGAGAGGGTATTGCTTCCTCAAGTCTGTTGGTCAGTTGGAGTTGGTCACTCTCAGTGGTGGCCTCATTCTTCACCTTCTACCTCATCTGCTCGTTTCTTCCTGGCATCAGCCTTTCCTCACCTGCTGCTCCACCCTGCCTTTTTCCCACCCATCTCCCTCCCCTCTCAAGTATCTTGGGTCTCTGTCTTACCTGCCCTGTGGGCCTTGTTCAGACAGTTCTCTGAGTTTGGTCAGGAGCATGAGGGAAGGTGGGGGTGGATAGCTGGCTAATCACCTCCATGAATCCAGCTTACCTGGTAACAAGGTGGAGGGATGAATGGCAGGTGAGATGCACTTAGTGAATGAAACTGTCACTTACATTTTATTTGGTGATCTGTCAGCTGGCTAATCACCTCCATGAATCCAGCTTACCTGGTAACAAGGTGGAGGGATAAATGGCAGGTGAGATGCACTTAGTGAATGAAACTGTCACTTACATTTTATTTGGTGATCTGTGTGGCTTCTGGGGGGAGACGGGAAACCCTTGGTTGTGGAGTGGGATGACACATGCCCTGGGGGCATCCCATGCAAACGTAAGGTTACTGGTGATTCCTTAAACTGAATTGTTACAACTCTGGGTATTGGGAGGCTTTCTCCTCCAAACTAGTTTAGAACAGTTTGAGAATCTCTGGGGACAAACTGTATATGGATATTATTGACACACCCAGGTGCTGTTGGGGTGTAGACACGGTGTGGACTTGGTGAATTCCAGCTGTGTGGTCTCATTCTGTACATTAGTGGGCAGGCTCATGTGATGGTCTGCTCATTCTTATCCTTTTCCACACATTTCTGGTGTAACCCCATATTTGGATTTCTTTCTAAGTTGTTTACTAATTTACAGTTCAAGACAGTTCTCTGTTGTTTCCTGGAAAAGCCAAGTTCTTTTCTATCAGAGCTGAGGCTGTACCCCAGAGTTTTATGTCAAAAATCAGACACCTGCTGGTCCTTCCAACAGACATGTGGGAAATTGTTCCTTCCACATCTCACCAGGGCCCCAAGGAGCTAAACTGGGACCTTCCGTGGTTTCACACAATGCGGCTGCTGTTGTTGGTTTCTCCTTTGGAACCCCCACTGGGGACAGAACCCCTCTGCTTTTTCTTTCTGCTCAGCCATCTGCATGTTCCCTTTCACTGTGACACCCTGTTTTAAAGGATTTTGACTTAAAGTTGGGGGCAGGGGCAGGACGCCTGCGTCTGACTGCTCATCTTCTCTTTCTGTTCCTCTCGACTCCTTGCTTCATCTCCTAAGGTCTAAAGGGGAGGCTTATTTTCTTTTCCTTTTCCCTTGTTGTCTGGAAGGAATTTTTATGCCACATCTTCTCCCCTCCACCCCCCACTCTAATCTCATGGGTTGGTTTAGTTTCAAAGAAGGGCTGAGTTCAGAAGGAGAAACTTAGACACCAATATAAGATCATAAAATAGGAGGCTCCTTCAAAAATCATATATCTATTACAGCCTCCCCTGATGGCCTTCATGGGGCCAACTCATTCTCATCCCTCAGGCTAGGGCCTTGGCTCAGGTGTCTTTTCTCCAGAAATCCTTTGCTGGGTCCCCCCTCTTTAGCTCCTGTAGCACTTCTGCAGACCTGTGTGAGATCTTGAGCACTCCAGACCTTAGAATGTCTGCCTGCTTGTGGCTCCCCCTCCTTCAGTGCTGGACCGAGTTGCCTGGAGGCAAGGGCAGATCTTGTTTCATTTATTGTTCTATCTATAACAACTAACTTGTGACCTAGGAGGACTAGGATGGTAGCCATAGGGGGAGTAGGGAAATTTACAGGGACAGAGGGAATTATAGGTTCAATAATAGTTTTAGTTATCAGTGCAATGTCAAGTATAAGAATAATGATGATGATGATAGATAATGTTTCTTGCATGCTTTTTGTTCTGGGCAGTGTCCTAACTGCTCTGCATGCCTTACTTTAATTGTTTTTCCAATCCTGTGAGGATACTGTGATCCTATTGAATAATGGGATGAGTATGGCCTAAGTACTGTTATTCTTTCTGCTATACATTTGAGATAACTGAGGCCCAGAGAGGTTAAAATAACTTGCTCAGGTTATAGAGTCAACAGGTTTGGGAGCCATGAGTTCAAACTCTGTCAGTCCAACCCAAAATGTTAGACGTCCTGTAGGTAATTGTAGGAAGGATGAGAGATTGAAACTGATAATTGAAAAAAATAGAAAACTTCTCCAAAGGACCAGAAAAAGAAAACCACAGGAAGGAGGACTGACCTCTGATTAAAAGATGGTGGGAACAAGAATAGACAGAGAAAAGGCAGTGTGCAAGAATTCACTGCTGCTGTGTCTCTGTCATTTGAATGGCTGTGTCATCTGTTCTGAGTAACTTGAATGCCCTCCCTTCTATTGCTTTTATCCTGCTTAGCAGGGTCCTTGTTTACTGTCTTCTGTTTCCTGGGGAACCTTTCAGGAGAGATTCATATTGTGTGTTGCCTTTGTTCCGTCCCTCCCTCTCCTGCACACCCTGCTCCCTGGCTCCTCCCTTCTCCCCCACGGCAGGACTATGAGCCGTGGTGTCTCTGAAATGTGGTGTGGATTCCACCAGTGTTTTTCCTCATCACCATAGGTTCTTGCCTTCATAAAGTGTCTGGATTTCCCCGGCAGGGCACTACACACCCTGTGACCACCGTCAGCAGCAGCGATGTGGAGAAGGCCTACCTGGCATACTGCACACCAGGGTCTGATGCCCACATGGCCACCCTGAAGTTCCAAGCCGGAAAGCACAACTACGAGTTAGACTTCAAAGGTACCCCCTGACCCCCACCCTCACCCAGCAGAGCCTAGCCCTGCACTGGCTCTGCCTTTCCAAGTTATCCCTGGAGGAGCTGCATGCACACACTGAGGGCCTGGGCTGGAGCAGGGAAGAAAAGGAAGGGAAACAGACCTGTCAGTGGATGACATTGGCACATCTAGAAGGGAAACAGATCTGTCAATGGATGACATTGGCACACGGGATCAAGGAGAAGCTATGAGGGAGGTTTGAGGGGAAAGGACCCTGAGAAGGGCATAGGAGCCTGCATCACATAGGGATGAGCCTGGTCAGCTTGTGTGCAGTGTGATTGTCCAGGGGGCCATGGATGGGTCCTCTCTTTTATATTGACATATCCCCCGTGCCTAGAACAATGCATAGCAGGTCCCCAGGAAATAGACGTTGGCCGATTGAAGGAGAAAGTATTGCTGCCTCAAGTCTGTTGGTCAGTTGGAGTTGGTCACTCTCAGTGGTGGCCCCATTCTTCACCTTCTGCCACGAGTAACCTCAGCCCTTGACAAGTGTCCTGGTGGCTCTGTGGAATGGCGTCTCCCTTGTCAGTACTGCTGTCATCTTCTCTGTAGGTGCCTTTGGGTTGGTGGCGTGTCAGCTGGATTAGACATGTGGTAGGACATGTTTTAACTAAAAGTCCCTGGGAAGCTGATTTTCCTGTACTTTTAGTGTCCTGAAACTGGACCTATGTGATTCATCCTGGTTGCCTTAACATACATAAATAGGCTAAACACCCTTTGGCCAGTTCCTCCAGAGACCAATTTGTGAGAATTTTTCTTTCTTTTAAATTTCAGTTTTGCTGTAGTTTCCTTTTAAGCCATTTCCATGTGGATGTATTGGTCCAGCTCTGTTCAATTCAGTTTTGCCTGTATTTCACATTTTAAAATGAGTCCTTCTGGATGATCAGCATTTTATAAGGGAATAAGTGGGCCTTCCTTTAAACACAGTTTACTGTTTTCTCTATTTTTATGGGACCTTTGTTTTCTGTGGAGGGCTGCAAATGAGGTCTTTGGTGAATTATCCTAAAACCACTTTAGCTGCCTGCTCTTGGTCAATTAGTTTTGCTTGTGGTTTAGTAACACTTACGGTTTTGTTTAAGGTAGAATCACTGCCCTCTCAACATGACCTTACAGAGAAGTTTCTTCTGCCCTATAGTGAGAACTGCTTCTGCTGGAGAACTCCAGCCATCATGATATGGTTTGCTGTCCACAGTCGGATAAACAGAAGTATACGAGAGGGGACAGTGAGAGCATGGGAATTAATAAAAGATCAAATCTATGCAGCTGTCCCTCATCTGACTGCAGTTGCCAACAGTTTGAAATATTTCTTTTATATATTTGAAAAATATCAAACAAATACACTAAAAATGTCAGTTGCAGTCTTTATCATTTTCACCTTAGGGCACATCCCCAGGGACATAAAAGAATCTCAGGATGAGGTGGGGAAGAGCACACAATAGTTTGAGAAAGCATATTTACTGATGATTGACCTAAGCTCATTTGGGTGGGCACAATTCTTTTTTTTTTTTGGTAGATAACAGGAGCCACAAAAGAAGTTTGAGGTGAGTTGGCTTCTCTTGTCATAACCTCACTACTAGGTATAATGAAAGCAAGTCTCAGACCAAACTCTGCCACACACATTTATTAACTAATTACAAGGCAGCAAGTACATTTACCTTTTTTTTTTTGACCGGGAAGGGGATAGCAACCATTGGCTTGGTGTCGCCCGCACCGCGCTCAGCCAGTGAGCGCACCGGCCATCCCTATATAGGATCCGAACCACGGAGGGAGTGCCGCTGCACTCCCAGCGCCGCACTCTCCCGAGTGCGCCACGGGGTCGGCCCAAGAAGCAAGTACATTTAAAACACACACATACACACACACCACAGCCCAGATGACTTGTTCTGTAGGTTCAGAGAAGATTCAGCTCTATCCTTTTGGGGATTCTTGTCACAAAAGAGGCAGAATTCTGGCATCCTGTCAACTGGCACCAGATGGGCAGAATCCCCCAAAGTCAGGGCTGGTTTAGAGATGTCACTTAGTGTATCCTCTTTAAAGGTAAGTTAGGGAAAAGGCCTCACTTTAGTCTGTCCATGTAAGGAATGTGTCTAACATATACTTAGCCAGTCTACTTATCCTGAACAACTTAATTTCACTAGCGAAAGCCTGATCACAGATGGTCGTAGGCCAATAAAAACCTATTTAAGTATGCTAATGAGCAAAGCATGGATGGAAAGTTGAGTGGTGGGTAACAGAAGGGGTTGGAAGCTGCATCTGGATTATGGACTCCAGATGAGAATGTGAGTTGACCTCCCCAGGAATGGTGACCACCTGGGCTGTAGTGTAAGGGACACACACTTGGGTTATTGTACACTTTATGTTCAAGTACAGTAAGGTAAATTCCAGATATCTATAATTTT
This sequence comes from Galeopterus variegatus, assembly GCF_000696425.1. Classification (NCBI taxonomy): domain Eukaryota; kingdom Metazoa; phylum Chordata; class Mammalia; order Dermoptera; family Cynocephalidae; genus Galeopterus; species Galeopterus variegatus. Next base: position 209,841 of record NW_007726801.1, read on the forward strand.
TAATAAAATGTCTTTTAAATGAAAGTAAAATAGTTTTTGTACTTTAAGTGTAGACTCGATAGGGTTTTCCTGGTGGGTGGGGACATGTGCTCCAATTCTAGGTATTTATCATTATTCAACTTGAGGATCTGTGTCTCCTCCCTCTCTCTCCCCCATCCTCAGGATGAATATGAAATTCTTGAGGGTGGGGCAGCAAGAATTTTGTTTATTGAAAATGGTATAGGTTTTAAAAGATTGATAAATACTGCTATAAAGTCATTTTAATCAAACTTTAAAAAAAAGTTATGAGTAAAATTATTAACTCTAAATCCCACTAACTCAAGACTTGATGATTTGGTCTCAGGCTGGGCTGAAGCTTTTTTATATCCAAACTGGGAAAAATTTCTAAGCAAAATAATAGTTTAAACAAGGTCGGAGGAAGGAACAATTTAAAGGCACTCATGTATAATTGATATATCGATTACTAATCATTCCTCCATTCATTAAATCCAGTCTCCTAAGGATACCTATTTTCTTTATGAATACTAGAAATGTGTAACACTGCCTTATTTTTAACAGACTGATTCTGGGCTTTGCTCATTTGGATTAGCTTTCAAACCCATTTCATTTGTGTTTGTAAAACATTGCTGTCCTTTGTGTGCATATTTATATACATGTATGTTTTTTCCATTGGCTATTTTTTATTAGCCTTAGTTCAGAAGAACCTGGCCTATGGCACAATCAGAAATGTTTGCCGCAGACCCAAATACGTTTCTCCCCAGGATGTGACGGCCATGCAAAACTGGTAGGTTGTGTTTGGGGAACTTAGGGAACTTACTTGGCACGTGTTACCAGTTGGGGTGTACTCTACTGCAAGGAACAGAAAACCTACTTCAGACAGCATTAAAGGGCATTTACTGACTTGCATGACCAAATGCTGTAGCATTCTACTGTCATTCATATTCTAATTGGGAAAGTCTTTGAACCCAAGTGAGAGTTTTCCTTGTGGGTAGAAGCTGTATAATACATAGTTATAAGCTGCCTGTTGTGATCTGGAAGCCAGTCTAGACTGGAAGCCACCTTATCAGTTTATCTTTTCAATGGAACAATTGAGTCATAGACCCAAATATTTAAAAAATATTGAACTAATGAAATGATGGAATTACACCAATAAAAAGCCATGTATTTCAGTACTTGAATATCATAGAATACTGGTATTCTGTGATACCAAAAACTGGTATTCTGTAATACCAAAACTGGTATTACAGTCACTAATGGACCAACTTTATCCTCAGGGTGAGTTTCCTTATGTTATAAGATGCCTGCGAGGAGCCACTAGGTTAGTCTCTGTCCTTGTGAGCACATAGGAAGGAGGAAAAAGACCTCCTGTAGCTGATGGGGGAAGCTCTTGAACTTTGCCCTGGTCATAGTCCCTCTGCAAATAATGTTGCTTTAGGCTTTGGCAAGTGCGATGGTGAGGAGCCACTAGGTTAGTCTCTGTCCTTGTGAGCACATAGGAAGGAGGAAAAAGACCTCCTGTAGCTGATGGGGGAAGCTCTTGAGCTTTGCCCTGGTCATAGTCCCTCTGCAAATAATGTTGCTTTAGGCTTTGGCAAGTGCGATGGGATTGGAGCTGGGCAGGGAAAGGTCAGTATTCTCCAAACTACATGGCCACATAATGGGGGAAGGTGGCTCACCTGGTGGAGGGACACCACGGTGCGTGCAACAGCTTGGGTTTGCCATAGCCACCGCTGAGACTTGAGCCAGTGTTGCTGTTAGCCCCACTACACCTTCCACTAGCCTGAGAAGTCTGGTTCATTTATGTTTCATGGAGGACCAGCAGTGTCGCTGTTGGTACTTTTAAGATTTCCCAGGTGGGTGTTAGTGGCTATATTTGTGAAGCACAGAAAAGTCATTTTAAAAAGTTCAGTACAAGCTAGAGGAAAACGGTATTATCAATACAAGAAGTATTGCCTTGTGAGTCAGGTCTAACAAAGTAAGCCACATTCCCAGGAATTTTTTCCTATTTTTATTAAAATTTATTTTTGATTACATATAAAATATTTGAGTGACTAAAAGTTGAAACTGTAAAAAGGTATACTCGGTAGTCCGTATCTTTCCCCCTGTTATCTGTATCCGATTCTCACTGTGGGTTACCTTTTTATTTGTTTCTGGTTTCTCTTTGCAAAAACAAGCAAATGCATATGCATATGTATGTGTAAAAGTACTTTCTTCTCTTTTCTTGCACAAAAGATAGACTATGTATACTGTTCTGTACCTTTTTTTTTTTCTCACTTAAAAATAGATCCTGATAATTACTGTTTCATTTCATTGAAGTCTTCATAAATCTGCTTCTGCTTTCATGGTTCTCCATCATGTGTATGAGGGGTCATCAAAAAAGTTCATGGAAAGATTTGTATTGTCTTTCAATTTCATTTTTCCATGAACTTTTACAAGTACTCTCATATGTGCCATGGTTTATTTAATATGTCCCTTTTGATGGATGTTTGTGTTGTTTTCAGTTTCTTGCCATTACAAAGTGTAATGCCACAATGCCAGCACAATCTGGTGTGTGTGCTGTTTTGAATTTTGGAGGTAGATCATCAAGTCAGAGTCCTGGAAGGTAAACCAAGTTTCTTTCATGGGCTTGAACCATTATGCACTCCCAGCAGGATGCGGGAGATGCCTGCTTCCCTTGGCCTTGCCAACAGAGTGCGGACAAGCTCTTGGGCTTTTGCCATTCTCATATGTGGGAAAGGGTGTATCGGTGTACTTTAGTTTGCATCTCTTTTGAGTGAGGATGAATTTTTTTTCTGGTATGTAAGGGCCATTTCCCTTTTTCTGTAGACTATTTGTCATTTTTCCATTGACTTTTTGGTATTTTTCTTATGTATTGAGAGCCTTTTATCTATTAGGGAGGTTAACCCTCGGTTTGTTATGTAAATTGCAAATATTTTCTTTTGGTTTGTTATTTGCCTTTTGACTTTGCTTAAGAAGTATTTTACTATACAGAAATATCTACTTATTATTTTTTTTTTTTAATTAAAGGCATCAGTCTCTTTATTATTTTTGGATTTATAGTTTTGGTTGATTATGACCTCCCTATTGCTATCATTTTTTATTCTTCCCCCATTCAGAGTTTACCCTAGGCAAAGTTTGGAAAACTGTTTGTGTCCTTTCTGAGACTAGAATTTTTTTTTTTGGTACACGGTTTGATCCCTTGACCTTTGTGTTATCAGCACCATGCACTAACCAGCCCTGAGACTAGAATTCTTTTGTGGTCATTCTAATTTAGTTTTCAGGGGGCCACAAGCAGACACCAAATATAAGAAATAAAAGTGATTATTTTGGTCAAATTCAAACTTACGATGTGAATGATTTAGGATCTCCCCTCTGAGCTAAGTGTTGCACACGGTTTGTGCAGGTGAAGTGCTCAGTTCTTTCCTCCAACCCACGTGATGGTAGCTAGTTTTCATTAACTCCAGCAAGCAAATCTGCTTGAGCCTCCGTGTTCAACTGGGACTCTAAGGGTAGGTCACTTTCAGAAACAACTTCTCTTTCTGCAATTAGTGGGGTCACAAAATATGATCTCCATATTCAGAAGTTATAATATAGGAGTGTCATTTAATGTAAAATTTAAAACGGTGTTTATATACATCAAGTATCTGGTTTAGTACCTTATTGTCCTTCCATCCTCATGAAAATGTTTTATTCTTGTGATTGGGCCTTATTTTTTTCCTTACCTTCTTTTGGATACTTTTTATCATTTTGCTTTCTTCCCCTTGTTAGTTTGGAAGTTATACATTATTTTACTATTTTTTAAAGAGGCTACACTAGAAACTACAATATATTTTCTTCACTTACATACAAGTAAATATCTTTGCTCTCCTATCAACTAACGTAAGGGCCTCCATAAACTTCTCCATTATCTTCCTCTCAACTTTTTTTTTAACCTCAAGAGGCACTATTATTTTATACTGTGAATGTTTCATTAAATTTACTCACATTTTTTGTCCTTTCAAATATCCTTCAATGAAGTTCTATTGGAAAACTCTGCTTTTTGGTTTGTCTGAATATGTCTTTATTTTCCTCTCAATCTCGAAAGATATTTTCACTGGGTATAGAATTTTAGGTAGTTGTTTTCTATTGGAAACATTGAAGATATCACTCCATTGTCTTCTGGTTTTTATTGTTGCTTTTGAGAAATTGGCTGTTGGTCTAATTGGTGCTTCTTTGATGGTAATCACTCTTTTTTTCCTCTGTCTACTTTTAAGAGCATCTTTTGTCTTGGAGTTATGCACCCTCACTATGGAGTGCCTAGGTAGGTGTTTTTGTCTTGCTTGAGATTCTTTGGGCTTCTCAAACTTGTGGGTTGGTGTGTCTCATCAGTTCTCTTTGAAAATTGCCTTATTCTCTCTACTCTTACTCTGGAGCTTCACTTAGGTTCTGATCAGATTCTAATGAGGCCTTCTCATTTTGTTCTCAATGTTTCAACTTCTTTCCCACAGTTTTCTTCTCCTTATTGCTCTGGGCCACATTCTGGATAACTTCATTTCACATATCTCAGCTCACTACTTCTCTCTCCAGGTGATCTAATCTGCTATTAAGTCTTTCCATTGAACTTTTACTATCAAGGATTATAATTTTCATTTCTAGAAGTTTTTTTGGTTGTTTTTCAGATCTTCCACATCTCTTTATAGTTTCATGTTCCTTGCACGTGTTTTTAAAGTTTATCTTTTATTTCTCTAAACATAGGAAGAAAAATTGTTTTATAATCTGTCTGACAGTATCAGCATCTTAAGTCTTTATGGGTCTCTTTCTGGCTGATTCTTACTGGTGGAACCTTAGTTGTTTTTTTTTTTTTGTCTTTTTTTTTCCGTGTCCGGCAACGGATCACAACCCTCAGTGTTGCCCCCGTACCGGACCGGGGACCGGCAACGGGATTGCAACCCTCAGTGTTGCTCCCGCGCCTCGCTCAGCCAGTGAGCGGGAACCGGTCTGTATGTGGGATCCGAACCCTTGGGCGGGAGCGCCGCCGCGCTTCCCAAGCGGCGCACTTATCCAGTGCGCCACCGGGCCGGCCCCGAACCTTAGTTATTTTTAAACTGTGCCACTTTCCTAGGAAAGTTATTTGTGGGAGATCTTTGAGGCTTAGGATGAAGGTACATGCCTCATGCCAGCAAGCAAAAACAGAAGGTAGATCTATTGTAGGAAGAACAGTGCATTCTGAAACTCAATAGGAATGATTTGGAATTATAGTTTCACAATCCTTGTTCCTAAACCCTTTGGGCCATATGTATTTTAGAACTGCTTTCATTTATTTATTTTTATTTTTAGAAAGATAATGTAGTGCGTGTATTACGTGACACTCTTTAATTTAGCAATTTAATATTTCTGGTAAAGAATATACATAGTCACTTCATGAAGGATAAATACAGACCATAAGTAGAACCTTACCAGTTCAAGTTAAATTTCTATTGCAAATGAGTTTTGATGTCAATTTTGTGTTTTTTTTTTTAAATGTTTTTATATGTCAGTTATGCCTCATTGAGGCTTTTTTTTTAGTCTTTAGAGCTCTTTGGTTTTCAAAATCATGGGTAAGTGTTTGTGGCCCTGTATATGCTACTTTAATTGTGTTCTTTATTCCTGTGCAGTAGTTGGAACACAGGTGAGAAATAGATCTCTCATGACTAATTGTTTTGTGTTTGGCCACGTAGGCAAAGATAAATGTGCTCTCACATTGTGTTTATGTACTTCCTTGCCTTCTACCTCCTTTTAAAATGTGATGTGCTGAGACTCAAGACTGGTGATATTGGTTAGTGGAGATTGTCTATGATAGATTTGCTTATGTCTAAGAATAAAATGTCTAAGTGTGTTTTTCTTTATATTTTGTAGCAATGCCAACTTTCAAGGCCCAAAGAACATCCCAGACTATTGGGACTCCTCAGCCTTGCCAGACCCAGGCTTTAAGGTATGGGACTCATGCTGCCTGGACTGCAGAGAAGGGTAGTCTGTAGAGGCAGGGCGTGTGAACAGATTGTGGCTGTTTCCTCTAATGCTGAAGAAGCTGCAAGGCTGTGGCTCATGGGGGCAGGAGGGCAAGGATGTAAGTAGATTCTTTTTTATGTTTTTCACGTCTTGGGTCTTTTAAGGCCAGATGACCACCCAGGAGATGGCTGTGGCTGTGAGGGGAGAGAATGTATTGTGGAGGAAGGAGGATAAGTTTTGAAATTTGCTAGATAGGGCAGAAATAAGGATCTCATGAACTGGGCTTAGCCAATAAATATGAGTTTTACTAAACAAGAAAAGGAAAAGAAATCAGGAGAGGATTTTAGTATGACGAGGGACATTTAGAGGAGGAATAACAGTGGGCAGGTGCTAGATACCAGAAGGCAGGAGAATGGACAGTCAGTTCAGTAGCCCATTTAGGGTCTGCTGTCTAATGGGAGCTGTGCAAGGATGAAGGTACTTCACAGAGTTTGTGGAAAAATAGAATTGAAAGACAATAAGAACTTTACATGAAGTTTTTGAAATAACCCTCATAACAGTAGAGTATCAGACTAATGTGTGACATTGCAATGTCTACGTGGGCACCTGGGTTGACATCTGACAGCCTCATGCCAAGCACTGTTCAGACAGGCATTTATAACATGACAATCCCTGTGCTGGGAGGATGAATCTCATTGAGTTTGTAGAAAACACACACACAGACACCAACAGTGCAGGCAGGATGTGTTTAGGGCTGGAGGACTGCAGACACATTTATCAATACTAACTCTTTGGTCTTGTAGACCATGTACTCCAACCTGTGCTTTGACCTATATAGGATACAAAAGGAGAGCAGAGACATCCTGGGGACACTCAGGATGGCTGGCTTAAAAATCACATGCCTGTCCTTCAGGCTGGTTTCACATGAACAAAAGGGAAATGACTACAATTTGTAGATACTCTGTGCCTGGAGGGACAACATGTCAGGGAAGGAGGGGTATGTGGTCACCATGATCTGGGCTCTTGTGCTTCTGCAGTTCTAGCATTTATAAGCAGACTTGGGAAGCAATTGATCTCTATTCTGCACTTTGATGAGAACATATTAAAAATATTTGCCACTTGCAGAAGATCACTCTCAGTTCTTCCTCGGAGGAGTATCAGAAGGTCTGGAACCTCTTTAACCGCACGCTGCCTTTCTACTTTGTTCAGAAGATTGAGCGAGTCCAGAACCTGGCCCTCTGGGAAGTCTACCAGTGGTGCGTTGGGGCTCGCTCTTGGTGGGCTGGGGGCTCTGTCCCCTCACCCTGCTAGCTGCTTACCAAACATGTCCCGGGCTTCCAGGAAGGTCAGAGAGAGCAGCCGCAGCTTGCCAAGTGCTGCTGTTGCCTGGGTGCTGTGTCTGCTACCCTTCATCTGCCCATCCTCAGGCCATGTGGTGGCACATCCCACTGCAGAGATGAGGGCCCTGAATGACTGGGAAAAAGCTAGCACTCACAGTTGTCCATCCTGCCTCCCTGAAGATTGATGGGATGGAGCAGTACACCCACCCACACCCTCAGGAACATAAAGCTATGGCCGGGGAGCAGGGGCCTCATTTTTGTGCATGAGGATGGACATGTTCTTGGGCACTCAGTCACTTGTCCATGTGGGGAGGAAACCCTCAGCAGGTTGCCATCACAGACTGGGATCCTGCTGACCTGTCCCCACATGGGGTTTAGGGCAGTGTTATCTGCACCGTGTGTACAGGGATGAAGTCAGGGCCACAGTAGAGGGGAGAAGAATGGGCCCACCTGACCAGCAGCCTTGCCTCTAGCTTCCCAGGGCTCAGCTCCACTCAGGAGCAGGGTGGGGGAAGGAAACATGCTTCTGTCCAGGGGCTCCTCTGCTTTTGGAGTCAAGGAGCCCCTGGAGGCCTGGAGCTGGGAGTAGAGTTTCCCTTCTGCCTTTCACCCGGGTCCCACTCTTGGCCTGGGGCAGGAGCCTCAGAGGCCTGGCCAGGGTAGCCTGTGACCTGCATCTCCTAGTCTCAGGACACTTCTGTTATTTTGGCAAAATGTGTTTTCTTGGGTTTGGTGGCCAGCACCCTCTGCCTCCAACATGTGTTCTTTTGTGATTCTAGGCAAAAAGGGCAAATGCAGAAACAAAATGGAGGAAAGGCGGTGGATGAGAGGCAACTGTTCCACGGCACCAGCAGCAGTTTCGTGGATGCCATCTGCCAGCAGAACTTTGACTGGCGGGTCTGTGGTCTTCATGGCACTTCCTATGGCAAGGGTGAGGCGAGGGCGGCCTCTACCAGCAGAACCCTATGTTGCCTCACCACTGGGCCCAGGAAACTTCTAAAGCAGACTTATACAGAGCATGAAGGGAACCAGCCTCAGCTGATGAGCCGGTTCAAACCTGGTGATCAGTGGCACTGGGTCCTCCATGGGGACGCCCCACAGGCAGCACCTCACTGTCCCGCCTTTGTGTGTAGCCAGGGTGTGTGGGCAGGGTGGGCTGCCTGGCTGGGGTGTGGCTTCCCTGAGAGGTGAGCCTACACCCCTGTGGAATGGAGGTCCTGGGAGAAGGTGACAGAGTCAGAGAGGAGAGGGGAGGGGATAACATCCCTGCCCTGATCAGGTTCCCAGACTACACCTTTGCGATTTCCTAAGAATAGAAACCTGAAGACCTCAGATACACTCACGTAAACATGTCATTCTAGCTATCATGTGAGTTATCTGTGTTTTCCTGTCTCTTATTTTTAAACTTTATTTGGAAATAATTTCAAACTCAGAGGAAAGTTGTAAGAATAATATAAAAAAAAAAACCTCCTGCATAAAATTTACCCAGATTTATCAGTTTTATCATTTTGCCACTTGGTTTTATCATCTCTTCTTTTTTCTGAACTACTTGCAAGTAGGTGGCATTTATTGTGCCCCTTTAGCCTTTAACACTTCCTAAGAGCAAGGATAGTATCTTTTGTGACTACAATATGGCTACCAAATTAAAAAAATTTAGTAACCTGCAGTCCATATTCCAAATCTATCAATTGTCGTCAGTTAGTTTCACTCTGATGTAGTGAGGGCCATGGGGTCAAGATGGACAAGGGCCCGTGGTAGGTTTGTGATTCCAAGTGTATGGGTGGCAGCTTCCAGCCCAGGTTCCCATTTGAGGGTTCATAATTCTATACGTGGGGCTGCTGGTGTCTACAAGTGTCTGCATATGGGATCTCGTTCACTTTACATGCTGACCTAAGAGGTTAGGCGTAACAGCTCCGTTTTATAGCTGAGAAAGCTGAGGTTCAGGGAGTTAAGTAGCAATGTGCCCAGGTACCTTCAGGTTTTCAATGATGGATTTGGAACTTGAAAGGAGCTTTCTGAGTCAGTTTGGTGACTTCTCTGACACTCTGCCCCTCAGAAGGGTGTTGGCAGCATTGATGCATGGTCCTTCCTGAGGGGGTAGGGAAAAATGGGGCAGAGGGAGGAAGAGAGATATGGCGACAGAAGAGCAGAGGCTCCTTGTGTTGCCCATGGTTGGGATGCTGTCCACCGGTGGGCTGATGCCTCTCCCCTTCTTGGTGGCAGGCCTTTATCCCCGGTGCCCAGCTGAGGCCATGTGTATTTCATTTCAGGGAGCTACTTTGCCCGCGACGCTGCGTATTCGCACCACTACTGCCAGTCTGACACGCAGTCTCACGTGATGTTCCTGGCCCGGGTGCTGGTGGGCGAGTTTGTCAGGGGCAGTGCCTGCTTTGTCCGCCCCCCGGCCAAGGAAGGCCAGAGCAACATTTTCTACGACAGCTGCGTGAACAGCGTGTCCGATCCCTCCATCTTCGTGGTCTTTGAGAAGCACCAGGTCTACCCTGAGTACCTCATCCAGTACTCTGCCTCCTCCTCCAAGCCTGCCACCACCGCCACCACCACTGCCACCGCCATGCCCTCCATCGCCATGCCCTCCATCCTGTTCTTGGGCTCCTTGTTTGGTAGGCGGCAGTGAGCCAAGCACCAGGCTGTTCTGAGGCCTGTCAGGCTGATCTTCCTGGAAAGAGCTGTTTGGGATTTATTTTTATTTTTACAAAATAACTTTTAATGAACTGTTCAATTCATGTTGTCTTCTGAGTGAAGTTACATTCTGAATCTCTTGCTGATTATGGTTTTCACTTTCAAGTCACTTTTGGGCTCACTAATGGACTAACCAGTAGTGATTCTAGGTACGCCCATTGTTGCTTTTTAATGGTGTGTTAAAGTTGTATTTTTTACTCTCTTTGTTGACTTTGCTGCTTATTGGTACCAGGCACAGAGTTTCTAGACACAATTTTATGGATTTGTTTTAATTTTTAAGAGTTTGTGTCTCTACCGTGAATCAGTTTTTCAGGGTCTCGTGGCATCTGCTTTACTTTCTGTCAGAATGACACAGTAGCCTCTGCTGGAGGAGAGCCCAGGTGGGCCCAGGGCAGCACAGTCACTTTGTTGCTGCTATGGCACTGACCAGGCAGCTCTGCTTTGTTGCTCCTGGGCTCTGGCATTAGCTGACCTATATCACATTGTCAGAACAAGTGTGCTACTGTGTGGCATCATCGAGTTTCTGCTGGTCTCCCCTTGTTTGGTGTGAGTCAGCCATCACTCAGAGGAAATCACTCATCTACCTTGGCAGGTGACTTGGATGAGTGACTCCCCCTGAGGATCCCTGGGCTTGGCCTGTGAGTGCCCATACCTGCATCTCCCAGGCACACTGGACACCCTTCAAGTGTGCATTTTAATGTCCGCGTGAAATTGACTACCTGTGCTGCAAATGTCACAAGAGTATGGAAATAAAAGAATATTTATCTGAAGTGGATGAGGACTGAAGCTCATTCTTCAGTGTCTATTGAGCACCTCCCACCTCCTGGGTACCAGGCACTTTTCTGTGTGTCAGGGATTATCTCAGTCCTTTTGGGCTGCTGTGACAAAATAACATAGACTAGGTGGCTTAAAAACAACAGATATTTCTTGCTGTTCTGGAGACTGGAAGTCCAAGAAGGTGCCATCAGATTCAGTGACTGGTGAGGACCCACCTCCTCATAGTTTCAGTGTCTTTTCACTGTAACCTCACATAGTGGAAGGGGTGAGGGGTCTCTCTCAGGCATCTTTCATGAGGGCACTAATCCCATTTGTGAGGGCTCCGCCCCCATGACCTAATCACCTCCCAAGGGCTCCACCTCCTAAAACCATCACCTTGGTGAGGAGAATTTCAGCATATGAATTTGGGGGGAACATACACTTTCAGACCATAGCAGGAATGTAGCAGAGACAATGTCACTGGCCTTGGTAGGGCTGTGAGTGGATTTATTACGAAGCTAATGAAGCTGAAGGTTCAGGGTCTCTCACCTACTGCACCCCTTTCCAAGACCCTAGGATGGGCCCTAGCAGTATGATCACATGATCATACATTTTGTTAAAATTTTCAAAAGTTACATATTTGTATTTTTCTTTCCCTCAACTCATAAGTTTCAGGCCCCACAGAACTCATGTTCCCCATTGTGCAAAGTATGTGTGGATTTGGAGGGTTGTGATGTGTCTGCGTCTGTGTCCTCCACATATAGCAGCTCATGGGAGCCTCCCTCTTGGGCACTGGCTGGTTCTAGTCCAGCTGGCAGAGGGCCTGGCAGGGTGAAGCTGCATCACCAGGCTGGCTGTTGGCTTCAGTAATGTGCTTCTTTCATCTACATGCTTCTTGTCTGTTCTTTCATCTTCCTGATAAGGTGTGTCTGCTTGTGACTTGGTGCTTCCACTTTAGTTGATTGTCCTGTAGTTTTCAGATCCAAGGCTGTTTAGTTTTTCCATCTTTGGGGTGATCTGAAACCTTACACAGGCAAGTGTAATCAAGCAGAGATAAGCTAAGTGACAAGAAAAATGAAGCAGCAGCAACAAAACCTTACCCACCAGCAGGGTCAGCCACATAGTTGCATATGTGAACTCTCCGTGGCTTTCCTCCACAGCTTGACTAATCCTGAAATTTCATTTATTGCTTTTGGATTAAGTCATCTGCCCTGCTACAGTGTATTTGGATGAGGGGGCAGTGGGGTATCAGAGAGAACCATTCAATCAGATGCTTGCCTGTTAAAAGTCTTGAAAGTAAATGAATTGATCCTGTGATTTTTAACCATCTGGTTGCTGGGAGCTGGGGAGTAATGGGAAGCAGGAATGGTTCATTGAGGAGTGTGGGTGGGAGGTAATCAATGCTCCAGAAAAGCCAAGTGAGCTGTGAAGACTGCAGAAGCCACTGGATTTGACAACCTTTGAGAAAGCAAGTTGGAAGAGCAACTACTTGGACTGACAGTGCTGGAGAGGGATGGGATCCATGTGGCCAGGTTGCCTGGGGGGCAGGGCGGTGTTCCCGTGGGTGTGGGAGGGGCTGGGTATCATGATGGGAAGAAGTCCAAATGACTGTACTTCTCCAGATGTTTGATGCAAAGAGGCAGCAGGATCCTGGGCAGGTGCATGTGTATGTAGTTGACCAGAGGTATTTGCAAGGACCCAGCTGGGCTACTACTGTAGAAGGGCTTTGTGGAGGATGCAGCCATTGCAGTTCCCTGCCATATCCTGCCCCTTGATAATCCGTGTTGGGCGTGACAGTGGGATTTAAGCAGAGGTATGGATTGATGGGTCCAAACTGGAACGCTGGGAGTCCAGCGATTCTAGCACAGGAGGCTTTTACCTCTATGTCTGAAGATGGTGACCACCTGGACAGGGAAGGTGAGGGATGCCAGATGGAGCTGATGGGCTGGGGTGCGGGGCCAGAGGTCACCAAGCATGTATGGTTTTGTTCAGTGAATCTGAGCCCCAGGGCTGGGCATTGCAGACGGGCCCGATTATGGAGAAGAGCAGGCAGTGGCAACAAGTGTGGAGAGGGCCATGTGACAGGATCACGAGGACCTCCGAGGGGATGGGCAGTCAAAGCTGTTGTGGTTCATCTGGCCAGGAAAGTGCTGGGGAGGCCAGAGAGTGAGAGAAGGGGCCTTCCAAGGGAGGGTTTGGGGGAAGCAGTGGGGTATTCTGGGCTGGCGGTGTCGAGGGGGAGGGCCAAACGGTGGGGGTAGCATTCACAGCTGTGAGAATGTGGAAATCTGTTCTGCCAACTCCTGGAACAGCCTGAATTCCCTAAAGATGGGCTGTCAGCATCTGGGAGTCACATAAAGTGCTCACAGATTGTTACTGAGATTATCTAGATGACATTCAGCCCCTTAAAGCTGCTCTGATGTCAAATAGAGAAGGGATCTTTGATCTAGGTCAGCCTTCCTATTTTACAGACGAGAAGACTGAGGCACAGGGAGGTGAAAAGACCGGCAGCCACAACCACACATCTGCTGGTGGCAGATCTAGGATTCAATCTGCAAATGTTTTGGTGAATGTGAACTTCTCAGCAACACAATTACTTTTACTAAAATTCACCTCTATATTTTGATTCTTTGATCAAAGTTAAGAAAAGATATGATGCTCTTTAAAAGAAAAAGTCCATTTAGCCTATTTCTGTCTCCTAAAACCTACTATAAAATAGGTACTACCCTACCTGGGAAAACCACAGCATAATAAAGCTTTGGAACCACTTTTGAAGTTGAACTTCTGATGAATGTCACTCTCTAAAACTCCACAATGCACGAGAAGCTGAAAAAGCCATGGGCTGGTGCCACCAGGACAGGCTCACCTGAGTGTCCTTGTGTCCCCTGCACTACAGATTCCTTCCATCCTGAGGCCAGCACTTTCTTTAAAATTCCATGTTCTAAGTCATTTTGTCAAAACTACATTTTTGCTGTTTTATCAGCAATCCTTCATTTAGGGAGAGCAGAGATTCAAACCCCATTGGCAGTGTCAAAAGTACATGCAGCAAATGTTTACTAAGCATTTACGAAATGTTACATAAATAACCTCTGTCATACTTGCCTGCCAGGCACCTTTTCCTTTTTTAAATTATTATTTATTTTTATTTTTTCATTTTCTTTCTTGTAAATTTCTTGTACAATCCAGGCACCCTTTCAATCACTTCAGTGAAATTTTTCCCAAATCCTGAATTTCCACATAAGGGGTTTCTTTGAATTTGAGGGTGCCCTTGTAACACTGCTTGCAGGTGTCATAACCACAAGATGCCCTTCCCCCCCGCTGGTGGCCTTCTATGTCAGCGGGGTACAAGCTTGATATGAACGCCATGTTTTGGACTGAGGGCAGATTTGGATTCTAGCTGCAGTGGTACCTAAAATAGAGAAAATTAAAAGATTGTCAAAGTTAACCATATCTACAGGAAAACTTCCTTGGAACTGGCCCTGAAGCAGGGCTGGTGGCTGTAGGCTGAGGGATAGCCGGGCTAGGAGTGAGCACAGAAACCTCCCCAGTTGGGCCACAGTTCCTCGAAAAGCCAAGACAGCCGCCCACTCGGGGACAGGCATTGGGGCCCCAGCAGCATACTGTTAATATGAGGAGTCTTCAAAAGGCTCATGGAAAGATTTGTATTACCTTTTCGTTCCATTTTCTGTGAACTTTTTGAAGTATCCTTGTAAAACGAACACTCCCCTTTCCCATGTTAATAAAGTACCACAGGCGAAGAGCACATTTGGTCCTGCATTTATCCACTCGATAAAACTAGGTAAGAGGGAGCAGTGTCTCTTTTTTGCAAATGAAGAAATCGAGGTTCATGGAGGCCAAGTAACTTGTCTAAGGTCACACAACCACGTAGCTAAGAGCGAAGCCTCAAACCCCATCTTCTGACTACTACAACCATCCCTGTGGTTCCCTCCTCATCTCGCTGCTTTTGGAGCCAGCCAGTCCTGGAGCAGTCCCCCTCTTTCCCAGGGCTTCGGGGAGAGTGGCTTCATGCTATTCCCTGCTCATGCATGCTGTGGTCTGGCCTTGCTGACAGTCAAAAAGCATTCTTTTTTTTTTTTTTAGATTGATTATGCATATTCATGTGGTACAAAGCTGACCGTCACCATTTGTGCCCAATATGTGATGGCCAGATCAATACTATCAGCATGCCCATTACCGCAAATTGCAATTATTCCCTGTGTCCCCCATCCAATTAATCCCCGATCTCCCTTCCCTCCCCCACCCCACCCCTGAAAGCTTTCCTATGTCCAACTTAAAAAGCGGAGTCGATAGTGTACTGGGGGCTTCGAAGAAAAGCCAAAGAATTACCCAAGAAGCCCGGTTTACCCTTGAGCTGTGTGTAAAATCATTCCACGGCTAATGTGAACCTTTTAATGCAAAGAAGAATCACCAGGGTCTCAGTGCTGAGACCTCAGCAGGCTGTTTCAGATGACTTTGAGGGTTACGGTTAAACAGGAGACAGGTTATATGCCCAAGAATCAAGATGGTCTAGGCCTGTGCTTTGAATGCTTGAAATGTGGATAGTGTGCATCAGGGACTGAATCTGGAATGGATTGGATTATAATCAAAATGTAAATAGCCACACACGGCTAGCGTCTACTGTATTAGCATAGATCTAGATGAACTAGAAATCGCACAAGAATTCAAAAAAGGAGAGGTCAGTTGGGTCTGACAAATTCAGGGAGGGCTTCCTGGAGGAACTCGCCTGGTGTGGGGCTGGGAATGGGGGAGGCCCTGTGGGCGGGACTTCTCAGGGGCCACCAAAGGATTTGGAGGATAGGATTAGATGGGGGGCTAGGAGGTAGGAGGGACGACATTTCCAGGTGGTGGCAATGGTCTGCGCAGATATGGAAGAGCGGGTGGGATCCTCTTGGAGTGGGAAGTTGGATGGGGAATACAAAGTGGACTCAGTCCTGTCCTGAATGCAGAATGGGTTCTCTCTGGCTCCAGCAGGCTCTGGGGACTCAGGGCTGGTTCTAAAGCTGGGGAGTGCCAAGAATAAGAAGCATTGTGGGACATGTCTGGCTGCTGTACTGTATATCAAGACCAAGGATAATGAGACAGTCCCCAAAAGGAAGTCCTTTACAAGTGGAGTATGGAGGCAGTAGGGGCTGCTTTTCTCTGCTCCTTCGTCCCACTGTCTTGGCTTCGGGCTCCCAATCTGCTCCTCACTCTCTCCAGCCCTGACCGTCAGGCCCTTGCGGATGTTTTCACTTGCAGTACCTCAGTCTTTGTGTACCCCACCAAGCTCACTAGTCCCCAGACTGGCAGCCTGTCTCAGTGTCTCTGTCAGAGGCTCTGCCAGTCTCAGAATCTAGAACTGTCACTCTCTGTCACTGTGTTGTTATCTAGCCCCTCATGCCCTCCCATCCATGGCAACAGCTGTGCAGAGGGGATCCTGGGGGCAGGGCCAGCATGACCATAGGCACAGTCAGGTCGTGTAGGGAACAGCCGACAGCGTGCAGAGGCAGCTGGCTGTAGAGGAAAGAGGGAGGGCTTGGGAGTGAGCGAGATTTGGGTTGGGCCCCAGTTTCTTTGCTCTCCGGCTATTCATCTGTTTCTTCATTGATGTATGTGGAATGAATGAGTGAGCACCTGCCAGATGCCTGGCAGTAAGATGGATGCTGGAGGGTCCAACAATGAACAGGACAGCCTTGGTCCCTGCCCTCACCGAGCCTGCAGTCCAACTGTGTGACCTCAGGCAAGTTACTTAACCTCTCTGAGCTTCGGTTCCTCTTCTGAAGAAGGGGAATGATAAAGCCTATTCTGTGGGATGACTGTGAGCATGGAGAGTGGTGAATATAAGCTCCTTGGCTACTGTCAGGGAAGTGATCAGCTGGGCCCAGAGTGTGTGGCATGAGAAGGAGATGGGGCTGGGAAAGAGGGCGGGGGCTCCATTTCAGGGGGCCCAGATGTCTGGGGGAAGGCTGGGTCTATGTACCTCAAGGTGTATGTTGCTGGGGAGAGCGTCACTGCATACGACAGGGACCAGGCTGTGGCTATGGGGACATGAGAGTAACTGCAGCAGGGGTTGGGGGGTATTGGGATGGGCAGGCAGAGCTGTGGCAGCAAGAAGCACCCTCCAAGGATCCTAAGCCCCTCTGCTCCCCCTTCAAACACAGAGGACCTTAGGGGTGCAGGAGGAGCCAGAGGGAGTGTCCCTGGCTTCTGTAGGACAAGCCATGCACTCTGGAACCCCTTCAAATCGGGCACATTTCACAGCTGTAAACACCATCTTCTGGGTTCTCTTTGCCAAAGAGGGAAGAGGCCTGGCCCCATTGTAAGGAGAACAGTAATAATAGTGATGACTAACACACATTTGGCTACCACGTGCCGGGCACTTACCTGAGCCCTTGTGTTAACTCATTTAACCCTCACATGACATTAAGAGGTACAGGGTATTATTATTATCACCCTCCTTTTACAGATCAAGAACCTGAAGCCAAGGGAGGTTAAGGAACTCCGCCAAGCTCACACGAAAAGCCCAGTGCCGCCCCAGGCCGGCCAGCTCCTGCGCAGAGAACCACGGTGTGACCACCCCCTGTCCCCAGGGCCTCACCTGAGTCTCAGGGCAGGCTTCAAACCGGAACTTGCACAGGACATGGAGCAGTGTCAGCTTGATCTCCAGCAGCCCCAGTCGCACCCCGAGGCAGCTCCGGGGGCCAGCCCCGAAGGGCAGGTAGGTGAAGGGCGGCCGCTGCCGCTGGGCCTCGGCTGTGAACCTGCAGGTCCATGTGGTCAGGGTTGGCCTGGAACAGCTGCTCCCTTCCTGGCACCTCTGAAGCCTCCATTCTGGCTGAGCGACCCCTTCATCTGAGACCACGTTCTTCCAAGTAGTGGGTAAACCCTTGGCCAACAGAGCCCTGTTTTCCCTGGACTGTCCCTAAGGCCCTGGAAGCTGGTGACTGCCAATTCCTGAGCTGCAACCCTGCTCTTCGCCTCCAGTCGGGCCTGTGCAGCCTTAGAGGCTTTGCTGAATTCAAAGAACCCCCTGGAATGTTCACAACACCCTCCCTGCCCTCCTTATGGATTCGGCAGGCCATCAGTGAGGCTCACTAGTACCCAGAATCAGAGTCTAAGTGAAACGCAAGCAGCAGCCCCAAGTGCCAGGGTTTGGCGATCACAGCCCTCACCTGGGCCCACAGCTTCACCTTCCCCATCGGCCAGAGGATGACACAGCTGTCACCCACTTACTGTCCCTACAGAGTCCTGGGCACACCACCTCACTGGCCCTCTCTGGGGCCTGTGTCCTTCCACTTTTCTCTGTCGTCTCGGCCACACCAGCAGTGGCCTCCCTGCCCGCACTTGCTTTGCTGGCCTAAGCACAGGAACCTGGCACCAGCAGGAGCTGCAGTAGCGGACGGCTGGAGGCCCTTCCTTGGAACTGCTGACTCTGTTACCAAATAGCAGCACCTGCCACGTGTGTTCTGTGACAGTGGAGCAGGGTGACAATCACTATCTTGTAATAGCCAGCTCACTTTTTACTACCTCTGGACTTTATTATGATGCTATAAGCCTTGTAGCACTGTTTGTAGTTTTTGATCTTAAACATATTTTCAGGCACTGCTGAGCAATGGAACATTATTTATCTAGATCCCCTGCCCATGGCCTCCCAATAACCAGGGTGTAGAGTGGGGCTGCGTTTGGTTGGAGCTGTTAGAGATGGAAACACAGCCGCTGCCTGGCCTGCCCTTCCCCTGCCAGATCACACAGCAAGGGGCTGTGGGCCAGCTGCTGGGGAGCGGAACGGATGCCCGCTCGGACATGTCCCTCTTGGAGCCTAGAGATGAGCAGACAGTGGACCAAGTCCACGGAGGCAGAAGGACGGGGGTCCAGCTCTACTGCTGGAGCTCATGACTTCAGATGGGCGGCACCTGGCTAAGCTAATGTTGGAATCCTGCCAACTAGGCCAATTGTACAGCTACTAATCCTGTTTGTGACACCAATTGTAGAGCTAGGGCTGGGTCTGAAGCTCACAGACCCCTCAAGCCCGTTCACAGGCTGAGTCACAGATCCTTCACATGCCAGGCTGGGTCACAGACCCTTCACATGCCAGGCTGGGTCCCTAGACCTCTCACACACCAGGCTGGGTCCCCAGACCCCTCACACGCAGGTCTATGAGCTAGGTAACCGGCAAACAGATCCTTGGAAGCCATAGGTTGAAAAGCATGGCTGCACGGGGTGGATGCCCCAGTCAGTAAAACGCCAGCCCAAATCGGGCATGCGCAGGCGCACTAACTCCATCCACACAACCTATTCACAGCAAACGTTTGGCAAGATTCTGAACATCTGAGGGGCCCTGACCATTTTCCTGTATTTTCCCAACAGGTGAAGAAATTTAGCCGATACTATTTTTTTGGCACAGTCGCCAATTTTTAAATAAAGGACATGTTTTGTTACTTTCCAGTGTATACCTGGAGTAGTCTTGTGTCCTGTGTCCTGACTGCAGCAAATAGAAGACAACCATTTGAAACTGCCTTATTCCTTGCATTCAGAGCTGCAGAAACGCTAAATCTCTAGATTCAGTTTGGAGCTTTTAAAGACAGTACAATTATTTCCTTTGGAAATTATGCCTTGCCAACAGCTATCTGAGGCTGGCCAGTTATCTGTCGGTCACAGCGTGGTGCTGATAACACCAAGGTCCAGGGTTTGATCCCTGCACCAGCCAGCTGCTGAAAAAACAACCAAACAAACAAAAAACCCAAAAATCTATCTGAATTGCCATGACTGGGGAAGACTATGACATCTGTGCCTCCTGGCTGCCACCTCCACAGCTAAATCTCACATCCCTCGAGGCCCATTTAGTGGGGGCAGTACTCACCTTTCAGGGTCGAAGGTCTCTGGGTGTGGCCAGTACTGAGGGTCGTGATGCAGGGCGCCCACAGCCGTCTCCAGCACGGTGCCTGCAGGGACACGTTGCCCCAGCACCTCGCAGTCCTGCGCTGCCTCCCGCGTGAACCTGCGGAGACACAGAGGTGCAGAACAGACAAGGAGGACAGCCCACCTGTGCTGGGCCAGCGGAGTCTGTGTCTGAAGCAGACACAGTGCCCAGATATGGTGTGTGAAATGAGGCTGGGGACGGAAGGCCCAGGGTGACCCAGATGGTGACAAGCCCCCACCCCATGAACCCTCTGCTGTCCTGCAGGAATCTGCAGTGTCTGGGCTCTTGAGACACACTTGGCCCTTGGTGAAGATGCACTAGTCATCCACGCCGTCATCCATCAAGCACTGAAGAGCCCATTCTGTGCCTGGTGTTGGGTGCAAAGACACCTTGGAAGGCCTTATTTCTGGTGGCGCTTGGGGGGCTGTTCCTGGGCCACTGCCTCTCCTGTCTTCCCATCCCCAGTCAAGCCTCTTTAACCTACCCTCACCACCCTTTGCTCCTTCTCCCGTTTTCCTGCCCAGCCCTGCTGTCTGGCTCCTGTCCCCTCCCTCCCACGGACAGTCCTCATGCCTAGATCATCAAGACCGTTTAATGGGACATCCGATGGACACTCTTTCATCTTCCTTTCACTTGTCCTTTCTATGCCATTGGCTTTCTCTGGCACGTATCTTTGTTTGAATTTTCATTTGGAAAGAATTTTGGACTAACAGGAAAGTTGAAGGGTAAGAATGGACACAGACGCCTGCACGTCCTTGAACCAGGTTCGCTTGCTATTAATGTTCTGTCCCTTCAGCTTTTCGTCCCCTGCCCCTCCCCCAATTTCTTCCCTCGATTTTCAATGACCTCAGTTGCTTTGCTTCTCCTCCTACACGGCTGGAGCTCTTTCGCTCCCACTCGCAGGCTCATCTACACCCACCAACCTTCAGATCCTGGCGTGTTTCCAGGGATTCAATCCACTATATGCCGAGGCCTCGTACCCCAGCCCTCCAGCCTGAACCCTAGATTCCTATTTCTAAGCACGGGTCAGACCTCTCCCCTCGGATGTCCCACAGGCTCCTCAAAGTCAACATGAGCAGAAACAGACCATCGTAACATCCCCCACCTTCTCCTCCTCCTGTTTCCCACGCTGGCTTGAGCAAGGCAGGAATCCAAGGCCACCCCAGACTCTTCCCTCTCCCTGTCTGCAGATTGGTCCTACTTATTGTGTCATCCCCCCAGTTTTGCTGCCACCTCCTTAATTTAGATTCTCATCTCTTCTCAGCGTCCTTTCCAATCCAGTCTTTTCATGGCAGCCCAGCTGTTTCTCTAACATGCAGAACTTGTCTGCTTCTTCCTGAGGAAGGGCTGCCTAGGGAGGGCTCCAGGACTCCCAGGAGCCTGAGGCTGTGTGGCCCCAGAGCAGGGACTGGGGTCAAAGTTAGTGGCTGGTCAAACACAGCTGAAAGTCAAGGGCAGTGGGTGAAATAAAGCCAGACTAGGAGATGGGAGCAGGAGATCAGAAACCAGGAAGACTGGGAGCGATTTGGGATGCACCGTGAGAGGTAGTGTAGGACCAGCATTTGGGATGAAGGCCATGAGCGGGTCAGGGGACTTGGGGGTCATTTTTACACAGTGCAGGTGTTTGCCTGGTCAAGCTGCATTACGGCTGGGCCCAGGACGGGCATTCACAGCTCCCGGTGCTGCTGAGACCACATGCCAATCTGACTGCTGACGCTGCTGTAGCTGCTGAAACCCCTTCCAGTTCCCCAGCTCAGGTCTCCTCTGTGGGGCCTGCCTGCAATGGCCGTTCTTGGTTCCTGGCAGAGTTCTAACTTCCTTAGTTTCTTACGACAAATACCCCTTACCCAAGAAGACATGAGTGAGTCTCTATTCCTTGCAACTTAAAAACCCAGTGCAGCTCTTGTAAGCAATTTATCCTGAGAACTGAGCCTACCTGTACCAGCATGATTCAACTCTTGGGATGGAGAATTGAGACCCCTGTGTCAATGTGACTTCCTGACTGATCTAGAAATTGCTTACCCGGGAAGATAAGACTCTAAACCAAGACATAACTTCACTGTTTGCTTCAGGAAATTAATGCAGACTAGTTTATCTGGGCAAACAGCTTTCCTACAGGACCATAGATTGCTTGCTTTAGGAAATGGTTCTCTTACCAGACAGCAGCAGTTCTACCTGTCAAGACTCCCTACAAGACCCTTGCCTGCCTGTGTCCATTAATCCCTAAACTATTGATGACATATATTTTGTTCAGTTTCAATCAATTCTTTGCCATGAAAGAACTACCTTAACCTTCTGGAGCCCTGACTCCAAATCCTATAATATTCTTTTCTGACCTCACCATTTTGAATTCCTGTTAAACAAATATGCCATCAGTCTTTGGACCTAGACACAACCTTCTGTAAATAAAATTAGAGGTGGGAAGCTGAAGAATCTCTCTTTTCCTCAATTTTGGATACAAAAATGTAGAATTTTGGATTTTTGATGTTTAGCACAAGCTTCTGAGAGTCTGGTCATAGTTGATTTGGAATTTTAAAGGATGAGACAAACCCCTGCAGGACGAGGCTAAAGTTACAGCAACCAGATTCTCTTCATGACAACCTCCCTTCTCAACAGCCCACCCCGCTCCCCAGCTACTTCTGTGACTATGGTGTTCTATCGAGAACTTTCTCTCTGACTTCAGCATCATCCCACTTCAACAGGTCTGGCCCACAGCAAGAAAACAGGGCCCACCTCCTCCCCCTCTTCCCCTACAAGACTCGGGCCATTTCCTATCCCAGGTCACATGAGGATGGGGTGGTGATTTCAATCACAGCCTAGGTCAGGGGTTGGCCTCCAAGACACCTTCCCCATGTAGAAAAGACCTGTTTCCCCAGCATGGCTTGGGTACCCAGGATGTGCAATGCCCCCAAAACAGGCTCACGCCCCTGCTGGTTCCTGTCCCCGTGCCTGCCGAGTGCCTGGCATCAATGGAAAATCTTCTGAGTATTAAATCCTTAAAACAGGACATGAAGCCATCTGACTAGAACAGACTCACACCATCTATCAGCTGCTATAATAATTCTGGAATATTTTAATACCAGAATTGGCCCTGGTGAGGTTGGATTTATTTGTTTATTTATTTATTCTTTTATGTGGTAAAATATGCATGACATAAAATTTACCATTTGAGCCATTCCTAAGTGTATGGTTCAGTGTCATTACGAACATTCATTGCTGTGCAGCCATCACCACGGTCCACCTCCAGCAACTTTTTGTCTCCCTTATTGAAACTCTGGACCCATTAAACACCAACTCCCCATTGTCCCTTCCCCCGTCCCTGGCAAACACTTTTCTACTTTCTGTCTCTATGAGTTTGACTGCTCCAGGTAAGTCCTGGTGAGGTTTACCTAAAGGAATTCGCGTTTAAAAATCTGTTCCTCATTGTCTCTGTTGCTATGGATGACTTCCACTAGAGAGGAAAATGGTCAGATTATATATTTTACCCAGTGGCAGTGGAATAACCTCATTTATGTTTTATTTTTATTTTATATTTTTTCCTACTTAAGACTTAAGTTTATTTATTTCTTTATTTTTTCCTTTAAATTTTTATTTTGTGGATATACAATGTGGTTGATTATTATGGCCCATCACCGAAACCTCCCTCCCTCCTCCCTCTC
>NW_007726801.1:236793-248839 GCF_000696425.1 Galeopterus variegatus
CTACCTCTGTGACTGCTCAGTTGGCCTCTACTGTCTTGTGTGTGTGGTTGCCTCGGGTCTTGGGCCTCTCCGGGGAGCCACCTCTCTGGTTAGCTTGGACTCTGCTGGGCTGCTGGATCACGCATTGGCAGCCCCACAGGGTGTGTGTTTTCTGCTGAGTCTCTGCCTCCCTAGCTGGACGTCTCCCTGCTCTGTGCACACTAGGCGGGTCTGTTGGACCTCACAGAGGCGGCCCACAGGGTGTGTGTTTTCTGCCAAGTCTCTGCCTCCCTAGCTGGGCACCTCCCCGCTCTGTGCGCTCTAGACTGGGCTGAGATGTGTCTTCTGCTACCCTTGTCTATCAGCTGGGCCTTCAAGCCCCTGCTCGGCACCACCCCTCCCAGGAAGTCTTTCAGGTTTCCACTAGGCGCAGCTGACCGGTCGCTCTGGGTGCCTTTGTAGCACTGTATACGGCTTTCTCGGGACTTATCACCTTCCTCCTGGTATTGCAGTTATCTGTGTACTTGTCTTATCTCCCACACCAGAGCGTGAGCTCCTCGGGGGAGGAGCCCGCAGCACACAGTTCCTCTTTGATTCCCCCTGGCGCAGACTGACTCCGGCGCCCGCCTGCAGTCAGCTCTCCGGCAGGTTCAAGTGAGCTTGGGAGCACTCCGATCACACTTTTCCTAACCATAAATCGGTTAGGCGTTTTTCTGAACTGATGGCCGCAGAAATGGTATCTGCCTCCCAGTAACAGGAAGATTATCAGGGGCCGGAGCCCAGGGTGCAGTAGAGTGACAATTGGCCTGGCCCATTCTTCCCTGTCCTCCCGCCGCTGGCCAGGGGCTCCCCACACCACCAGCCCTGCCAGAGAACCGCGGGGGAAGTGGGATGTGAGGCCGGCCCACAGACCCCGGGGGGCCCCGTGCCGGGGCAAGGAAGTGGGAAGGCTCAGTGAGGAGCTGAGCCGGGCGAGGAGGGCAGGCCTGGCCGAGCCGGCCGGCTCCTCCCTGACCCAAGAAAATGGAGGCAGCCCCGGGCCGGTGACTGGCCTAGTGAGGCAGGCGGATGCCGGACGGGCATCTGCCCCACAAGCAGGGCCAGGCTGGGGGTCACTCACAGAGCTGGGCCTGCTGAGTGGCTCCCTCTCCGTTTCCGTGTCGTCCTAGCCACCGCTGCCTCGGGCTGCTCACTTGGTCCCGTGGCGTGGCTTGGGTGCTCCCAGGAATCTTCTTTAATGTCTGCCCTAGAAGACTCTGCTTTCTAGAAGCCTCTCCTGCTGGCTATGCTCCCTGGCTCCCTGGACCCTTGTGCAAGACTTAAGTTTAATTCATAGAAATGAACCAGCTGCAAGTACATCTTTTATCTACTTTGCAGAAATTTTGCTTTAAAGTTAGTATATAAACATTCATTGAAAACCAGCATTGGTTCAGAAACATCAGTATAACTTATGGAAAAGACAAAGATACAGTGGTCCTATTCAGAATTAAGTTTTATTAACAGAGTGTATCAACTGAAGGTGCATCTTATATCTGTTCTGAAATTTTCTTTTGATTGATTGAAACATAATTGATTATACGTATTTGTGGGGTACAGAGTTGAATATCAACACTTGTGTACAATACATGATGATCAAATCAGGATAAGTAGTATACTCATAGTTACAAAACGTCGTCATTCTTTGTGACCCTTAACCAGTTCCTCCCTATCCTCCCCCTTTCCCACCTCTAGTAACCTCAGTTCTGTTCTCTCCTGTTGAAAGCTCCATATGTTTTATTTTATTTTATTTTGGCGGCTGGCTGGTAAGGGGATTCGAACCCTTAACCTTGGTGTTATAAGGCTGTGCTTTAACCGACTGAGCTAACCGGCCAACGTCCCCTGCCCCACCCAATATGTTTTACTTTTAAAGGGTAGACTACATATGTTCGAATAGGAATATAAAATTTCTGGAAAGATACCTAAACTTTTACCACCATCTCCTCTAGGGGATGTGACTGGGGTGGAGGACAGCAGGGGGCTGGGGGGGGGGGCGGGGTTTTTGGATCCTTCTCTATTGTTTGTTTTCTGTTTTTGTTTTTGTTTTTAGCATAATCACGTTAGTTTGGTAATATAAATAATTATTTTAAGAATTAAATATAATTCTATGCTGGCTTTTACTTCAAATTGTAAGATTGGGCTTTCCCTAAAAACCTTAGAGGAAATACAATTATTACACTAATTGCTGTTATAACCTCTTCCTGCACATAAAAATAATTAAGAGCAAGCTGCCATGGTTTGCTCCATTCATCTCTCTGTCATGAGCCTTTCGTATAACAGACAGGAACAATAAAAAGCCAGGGCCGTGGGACCCCCATTTAGATCCTAAGCTGCTAATGCAATTACTGTGTGCTCGGAGCTGGTGGCAACTGCCAGTGCTGAAACCGGACCAGCCATGGGGGGCTGTGACATCTGCAACCCCAGTTCCAAAGGGACCAAACATGGCTGTTCTCTGGCACCCCTGCTTTTTCCTCTCTACCAGAAACGGCTTGGACCTGGATGTAAGACCCCTGGAAGCTGGAAAATGTAGCCTTCCCTTCTCTGTGTGGCTGGGCCTCCTGTCTGGCTAGACTAGGCCACATAAGAGGCCTGCAAGATCTGCTGAATTGTACTGCACAGAAGCCCGGATTCACATTAATCACTTAAACAGGAATCGTTATGTTTTCCACAAGAGCC
The DNA here is from genome assembly GCF_000696425.1 of Galeopterus variegatus. Classification (NCBI taxonomy): domain Eukaryota; kingdom Metazoa; phylum Chordata; class Mammalia; order Dermoptera; family Cynocephalidae; genus Galeopterus; species Galeopterus variegatus. The sequence goes on from NW_007726801.1 coordinate 239,485, forward strand.
ATTCTCAGTATTTTTTATAGATAAGTCAAATCGTGTCAGTGCTTGGGAAATGTCCAGATACTTTTCTCAGATTAAAATAAAATAAAATAAAATGCTCATTCACCAACATTCACTCCCAAATCCTTTGCCTGGGCCAGAGTGTCCTCTCGTCTGGGTGAGGATCACGATGCCTTGCCTCTCTCTCCTTTCTGTGTTTGCTAAGAGAAGGTGCAGCGCTGGTATGATTAGAAACTCCTGTGGAGTAGGTGCGGAGGAAGGCAAGGCCTGGGAGGTCCAGCCTGCCCGCGATGGCGCTGGACTGGAAATGACAGTGACGCCGGAGCCCAGTGCCTGCGGCCCCCACTGCAAGCCTCCGCTGCACTGCCCAGGGCGTGTGTTCTCCCACGTGCCATCCCACCGAGTCTCGTGACACTCCTGTGGGGGAAGTGGTGCTGGCATTGAGTCCCCACTTAACACATGGGGAAGAGAAGCACAGAGCAGTTCGGGGCTTACCCAAGGTCACACAGTAGACCGGGGCAGGCGGGGCCTGTCTTGACTCTCCCTCTAGATCTGTCCTATGTCATCAGGGAGCGCAGGCAATGACTGTGACTTTATGTGGGAACTTTAACCAATGCATCTGGACTCTCTCGCTTCTGTCCTACCCTCAAGTGAGATCACCAGCATCCTGGTGCCCATAGCAACTGACTTAGCCTGCACCGACTTCTTTCACACATTACTGTTTATAATGAGTCGGTAGGAGACTCGGCCGCAGCATCTTCAAGAGCTTGTTCACTTTGCTTCTCAACATGTCATCTGTACAAGGCCTCATGGGATGAATTCTTGATTGAATTTAGAGCCAGGAAATAGGGTGTTTTTTGGTCAATTTATGTATTTTCCTCCCACTAGAGAACACAACTGTTCAACTCAGCCGGTCTCCCTCTCTGCCAGGAACCTTAGCAACCAAGCCAGGCCAGACCCTGGTTATCGGCCATCTCAGGGACCCCACAGAGGCTTCTTTCCTTAAACAGCCTTTGTTCTGTTTGATTACTGATCGTTTTATTTTGACCTTCATTGTAACATGTATACCACCTGCCTGCAGTCCCTTTGGAAGAAAGCTGGATGTAAATCATGAAAAAATTTTAAAAAGATTGGATGACACTTTGCGGGAGGCCCCCAAGGAAATCAGGGAAGGCTCTAGAATCAAGTCTTCATGCCGGTGCCAGGAGACCGCGAGGAGCACCTGACTCACTGGCCTGCTCCCGTACCCCGAGCCCACAGCCCCATGTGCTGGAGGACGATGCAATTGGACTCACACCGCTGGAATTTCCTATATGTGCTTCTGGGCCCGATCATTGGGCAATATCTGCACTCACACTCTTTGTAATGTTTTTGGTTTGAAATATAATTTTGACATACCCTCAAATCAATGATGTTTTCTCTTTGAAAATAGCAAAACGTGTTTCCATATGGCTCATGTGATATATTAATTTGTAGAAGCGCTGAGTGGAATTGATGCTCTACGGTTTAATGCTTTGTTTTCCTTCTTTCTACAATGGAAACCTGGCCACTGTTCCACTCTCTCTAAGAGTCTGGGTGCCATTCTCCATGGGGTGCCTCATTTGGGGCAGTCTGCAAGAAGCAGAAGACTTGATTCCTACTCTCAAGGCACGTACAGATTGGTGTGACTGGCTGTACATTAGTGAAATGTCGTGGGGGGGTGGAAATGCATCCAAGGATGTAATATGAAGTATAGCTACAGCTAACAGTGCTGGGGAGAGAGGCAGGGAGGAACGGGAGGCGTGCTGGAGGCAGACCTTGGGAGGTGAGTCTTGTGTTGGAGCTCCGGGGATGTGACAGGTGAGGGCTGTTGCACAGCAGGGAGGAGCATCCTGGGCCTTGGACGGTCCCCTACTGGAATGTCAACTCTAAGGGCAGGGACTCTTATCTGTTTTGTACATGGCTGGTTTATCAGTACTTGGCACAGAGGAGATGCTCATTCAGTAGTTGCCAAATGAATGAACGAACAGACAGGGAAATGACAAAAGACATCAAAGATGAAGAGGCCAAAGAGAGTGCTTGGGTCGGGAGGAAGCCATGCTAAGAAAAGGCCAGCGATGCTTTGAGATGGTAGTTAACCTATAGGAAAATGGGCCAGACATTTATGTCACCGGGAGATACAGAAGAGCCCAGGACTCAGACCTCGCCTCCAGGAGCACATTTGATACTTCAGTGGGTGACAGGCTGAGAACCAGTGAGGGCCCCAAACAGCGATGCCAAAGGGGCCCTGGGGTGTAGGGTGGGGCAGGGGGCCACAACATACCTGAAAGCCGGCGGATACATCCTCAGAGTCTCTGCAATCACCATGTCCAGATAGGGCAGGCCTTCCTGGAGGCTGCAGTACTCAGGGGCCGTCTATCGCAGGGGAGGTGACAAAGGACGAAGGTCGTGTTAGACGGAGCCTCAGCCGTTTGTCTCTCCCTGAACTTCAGAGTCCTGCTTCAACTTGAGCAATCATTTAAGTGCAAACCCCACAAATGGAAAGTAGTTGCAATACAGATGGCATTAGATTAGCCTCCGCGCGCTGTGCCTTCCTTTCACGGTGCTGTACAGACAAGCCGGCACAGCTAGGACTTGGGGGTCTTTGAGTGAAGACACAGAAGTTGGGTTATGAGACCACAGCTGGTGGCGTCTGTTGAGAGCTGATGCTGTGACTAAGTATTGCCCATACATGGCCACATTGAATCCTCCCAGCAAACCAGCGTGGCAGCTGTTTGCCCATCTCTCAGATGAGAAGACTGGGGCTCAGAGAGGCTGTCACGTGAGTAGTGACTGGTACACCATGATGTACATAAAAGACAAATAGTGGAATAGCGAATAAATAAGTAATAGTTTGCAATGTCTGTAAAGGATTAATAGTAACAAAAAACCAAAGAGCTACTATAAATCAGTAAGAAAAGACAACTCACTAGAAAAATGGTCAAAGGATATGAACAGGTAAAACGAAGAAGAAAATGAATTGCCATGATAAAAAAATGCAAATTAAAACGACAAGACTGTTTTTCAAGCACCAGATTAGGAAAAATCGGAAAACACTGGTTAGATTTTAGGGGTGCAGGTGCGGGAGCACGACAGCGGTACTCCGCATCGGGGGAGCCTAACATCCCCGGGCGACTCCAGCTGGAGTGACACTGTCACTCTGGCTCCCGGCCTGAGGAGGAGGGACAAATCTCATGGAAAGTTATGGAGCAGGATGCGGGCACAGCTGCGGGTAGGATGGGTTAGGATGGAGTTAGGGGAAGGTTATTGCTTCCCTGAGGATGGATTTTCCCCAAATAACCCCCGTCTCTGAGAGCCTCACCCCCGCAGAGGTAGCGTGAGCTACCTGGTTGGTAGGTGGCAGCCTCGCTTTTTTCAATTAGGTAATGCTAATCAGGAGGCGGCTCCTGGGCGATGGCTTTTTTCGTTTCCTCTGCTCCCCAGATCAGCAGGAGGCAGCACCCCAGGGCAGGTGCATCCTGCGCTGTCAACTTTCCACAGCTGGGATCCGCGTGGCCTTGCTCCACCCGCAGGGGGCGCCACTCACAGCCCTGGGGCCGGCCCCATGGTGGCCCTGCCTGGAATCTAACCCAGCGTCTCTCCAACTGAGCTCCCCAGATCAGCAGCAGCAGCAGCGTCACCTGGGACCATGTTAGAAATGCAGGGTGGGGACAGAGGGGTGGGAGGTAGGGCAGGGGCCGGGACACTGGAGTCTTGAAGTCCACGGAAAATATCTGGGCTAAATCTATGATGGTACAGCCATTCAATGCAGCCATTCAGTGATGTCTGTAAGTCAAGTTGCTGAAACTATGTGTAGTCTAATTCCATGTCTGTGCATGTTTATGAACTTGGAGGACAAGGAAGGTATTTCCACTTTGTAATAAAAAATAACAATTGGTTGGTTTTCCCCAAGCTCTCCCATCTTCATTTCTGGGAACTTCCTTCAGAAAGTTCACTTGACCCTACATAGATGAGCGAGTGACCAGTAAGAAGGGCCTTGTACCTGGGGGTCAATGCTCTGTGGTTGCTGTCTTGAGATTCTTAGTAACTTTAGCTTTGAATCTGTTTTGGATCATGAGTGGGGGCTTGGCTGGTCCCTCCTGCGCTGCCCCCGCAGGATGAGTTCTCAGCCACCTGCTCTTCCTGCCCCCTGGAGCCCTCGGCCCAGCCTGACTTCCCCTCCCTGCCCTGCCCTGTGACCACTGTTGCCCTCCACCCCTGGCAGCGTCCTGAGAGCGGGCACAGAGAGGGTTGGGATGGGGTGCATGCACCTTGCAGCAGCTGGGGATGGGGGCATGGTGGCGGCCGTCCCTGCCACAGGCTGGCAGTACTCGGTGAATGTGGTGGGACTGGCCAGAGGCTGCATCTTAGTGGGGACGAACCTCTGCCTACCCCTGGTCCAGATGCCCAGTATGTCAGCACAGAGGTTAAAAGATCCTTGGAGGTCACGGTCTACTGTGGATGGGAGGCGGGAGGCGGGGTGAGGGGAGGCTATGGGAAGGAGTGACACCTGAATCAACTTCACTAGACCCTGCCCCACGCTGGGTCTTGATGCTTGGGTCTGGTGGCTGGCAGGGCCCTTGGGTGACTATGAGGGTCTAGACTACCCCAGCTCATCTGGTATATCCAGGCCAGAAGGAATTCTCCTTGGAGAGGCTGGGGTGACCCTCTTTCCTTCCCTCCAATCTTCATGCGTTTGGTTCGTGTTTGTCTCTTCTGGCTAGCAAGTCACAAAATACAAATTGTGTAATTTCAGTGATTCTGTGTATAACTTAAGTGCTCTGAAATTTATGTTTAAAACTGGCACTGCATGGGTTCAATCCCTGTACTGGCCAGTCACCCAAAACAACAAAACAAAAGAACAAACAAAAAAACCCTGGCATTGCATGATATGAAGATGAATGGTATAATGCATGCTAATAATTTAAACTTTAGAAAGACATTAAATAGAAAATTAAAACCACCGTGATAAGTGGAAAAACAGATCACAAAAGAAAGGGAGAAGCTTTGTATGGACCATTCGTGGCGCTTTTCCCTGCTTTTTGAGCAAGGGTCCCACATTTTCATTTTGCATTGGGCCTCACAAATTATGTAGTCGGCCCTGCAGGCCAGTTGAATGGCTCAAGGGGACCAGTCTGGAAATTTGGATCTAGGGCAAAGGAAAAGGAGTTGTTCTCCAGCAGGTGGAAGATGAACACAGGCAGGTCATGATCTGTTGGTGGCTATGTTCTGCCTCAGGGATTAATGAGCAGAAAACACCAACCGGCCTCAAGAAAGGAAATGAATTTGATGTGCAGAGAGAAGCAGAGCAAGGCGCAGAAAGTCTATTTCCTGGTGCCCAGAGAGTTCCGGTTCTATTTCCCACCTGCTCCAGACATGTAGCCCCGGGGGTGGTATCTCAGTACCTTCCAGCAGGTTCTCACTTTTGGCCAAAGTTAGTGACATTCTGAATTGTGTTATCTGCAACCCAGGAAGTCTTAATAAATGCAGGAATATAAAAAGTAAAAATAAAAACCAGAGGTGTGGTGCACCAAAATACAGAACTATATGTCAAAAGGAAAAAGAAACCAGATCTGGGAGCAGCGTCCCTAACTGGTAAGTGGTGTTGGTTCCCCAAATAAAATTGGATGGGTTGTCAGCTGTCAGAAAAGTTTTTAGGGTAGGCTAAGGGAATTTTGTATTATAAAATCAAAGTCTTCATTTATTCTCTCCCTGGATGGGCTTTTCACTGTGCTTCTAAGGTCTTGGCTCAAGATACACATGTAAGGATCATCTTGGTCCAGTGGTTCTCGAGGTGGCACAGGTTAGAACCAGCCAGTTGGCTTTTAATAGACACAGACGCTTGGGCCCACTCCCCAGGGGTTCGATTGTTGTCCTGAGGTGGGGCCTGGGCGCCAGTTCTCCTTTTTTTTTTTTCCTTTTTGTCTTTTTTTACTGACCGGTAACGGAATCGCAACCCTCAGTGTCGCGCCCGTACCGGGGACCAACCGGCAACGGGATCGCAACCCTTGGTGTTGCGTCCGCACTGCGCTCAGCCAGTGAGCGGGAACCGGTCTCCACATGGGATCCGAACCTTCGGCGGGAGCGCCGCCGCGCTCCCAAGCGGCACACTCTCCAGTGCGCTACCAGGCTGCCAGTTCTCCTTTTAAAGCCCATTGGCCTTTCTAATGTGCGGCCAGGGGTGTGAGGACCACTGTGGCCCCCTGTCCATCTATCAGAGACCAGCCTCATGCCACTCCACAAGGAAGGAGTGGATGGATGGCAGGGAGGCAGGCACACACCTCCACGTTTTAGGCTAAGCCAGTTGAGGTGACAAGTCCCACTGACAGACCAGCCCACCCGATGTTCCCGAAAGAATTACAGGCAAAGCAAGGACAAAGCGGTCCTGGGCAAATCCCGCCAGCAGAGGGCAGCAAACGTGCGGTAAATGAAGAAGACTCAGTCCCCGAAAAGTCCTTAGCAATGATTGCATCCAAATTCTTCATGACAGAGACGAGGAAAACGAGACCCAGGGAGGAAAGCCTGTGAACCCAAAGTCACAGCTAGAGCTTATTCTAAGTGTCCCCATGTATTCAGCAGTCCCTCAATGAACACCTTGTGTGCGTCAGGTGCTGGGCATCTAAAATGATTAAGTTCTGGCCTTTGGGAAAACAAGCTTCTAAGAAAGTCATTGTACTGAACATGTAAAGTGTTACAGATGAGGAATGGAAAACTAGTTCTGTGCAGAAGATCGTTCATTTGCTTATTCAGCAAATAAATATAGAGTTGGTGCGTGCTATTGACCAGGCACTGTGCCAGGCACAGGAGACCTGGCTTTAAGACACGTTGTCACTTCTGCCCTTTTGGGGCTTCCAGTCTATCAGGACACAAACAAGTGGATGGGGGCAGGAGGGACACACATCTCAGACATCTGGGATCAGGCCAGCTGCCAGCAGGAAGCGGTGTCTAAACTGAGATCTTTATGATGAGTAAGAATAAGCCACTGAAAAGCGGGTGAGCTTGTTTGGTTGCTGGTTCAAATGAACCAGCCTTAAAAAATTTTTTATGGATCAATCAGAGGACTTCGAACCCAAATGGATATTTGATGCTCTTAAGAAATTATTCTGGTTCATATTGTTTTTAGTGTGATGATGGTATTGTGGCCATGCTTTTGAAAAGAGTTTTTTGCTTGGGGCCGGCCCGGTGGCACACTGGAGAGTGCGCCGCTTCCGCTGAGGGTTCAGATCCCATGTGGAGACCGGTTCCCGCTCACTGGCTGAGCGCAGTGCGGGTGCAACACCAAGGGTTGCAATCCCGTTGCTGGTCCCCGGTACGGGCGCAACACTGAGGGTTGCGATCCCGTTGCCGGTCAGTAAAAAAGACAAAAAGGAAAAAAAAAAAGAGTTTTTTGCTTGTTTTTTGGCAGAGGACCAGTATGGGGCTCTGAACCCCTGACCTTGCTGTTAGCAGCAACACGCTCTATGGAGTGAGCTCACCGGCCAGCACAAGAGTTCTTATCTTTTAAAGATATATACTGAGATCTTTACAGATGATGTGACATGATGTCTGGGATTTCTTTTTAAAACTGGAAGTGGGGGAAGGGTGGGAAAATAAATGAAGTCGAATGGCCGTAAGTTGACATTTACTGAAGCTGGGGGATGGGTGCACAGGGGTTCACTCAACCATCCTTCCAATTTGTAAGTGTTAAGGTTTTCCATAATAAAAGTTAAACTACGAAGTAAGAAATTAAGTCCTAATAGTGTATGGAACAGCCTACGCAGAGACTCTGAGGTACGTTTAGAGAATGAAGAACAGTTCCGTCAGGCTGGCCAAGCGGGAGAGGTGCTGTTCTGAGCTGGACCTTGGATGGACGGAGGTTTGCCTGGCACAGAGGGCAGCCCCAGCCTGGGCAACCATCTGAGCTAATTAAGAAGATGTCGGATGCAGTATGTGAAGAAATGAAACTGAGAAGGTGGGTGATGCTATATGAATGCTACAGACATATTTTTCTTTGGCATCTAGAAAACACCAACAAATTAAAAACAATTTTTTTTTGGCAAGGGAGGGTAGAATTCATTTGAGTGAAAAAAGGGAGAGGGAGGGAAGCTTAGTCAAGAAAGTGCTTTTCCTTGGAAGAAAAGGCTGGCAAGCTCACCCCACCTATTTAAAATAGAAGCGCATCCACACAGCCAGGCAGGCAGGCGGGTGGGCCTTCAGGCTGAGCTCGGTGGTCCAGCTGCCCTGTGCGTGGCCTTGGCTTGCCCAGAGCCTGCCAGCACCACCAAGTATCTGCATTACTAAATGCTGGTCAAGGTTGAGGTGGGTCTGCTTGGCCTCGAGTGTCAGGAAAACTTGGGGGACTGAGCAGAATATTCCTTTATTTCAAGCCAGGAAGCACTTTAAGTGTCTGTGTTTCCAAAAGATGCCACTAAAAAGCGATCCCCAAGGGATCTCCCTGACTGCTGTTGCCAAGGCCAAATTACACAGAAGTAAAGTTGAGAGGAATCTTAAAAATCAGCCCATCCAGGCTCACACCCAGTGAGGAAGCCCCCGAGGCTTCTCTCCCTGACCTTGGCCATGCCTCCGGTAGCTACTGGGTCCCACCCTCCAAGGCAACATCAACGGGTCACCTTGTCTGTAAATTGGGATGGCAGTGTCGTCCCACCCATCTCGCAGCATAGGGCAGAATAAGACAGTTAAAGTGAAAGTCTTTGGAACCTGTAACGTACTCAGTAAGCAGGTAATACCTCTGTTTGGACACGTTCAGTGGCAGGGAGCTCCCTGCAGCACGAGGCATCCTGTGCTCTGTATCAAGCTACTCTGTCAGCATGTGTTAAGGGAGAAAGCAATTCTAAAATCCTATGCAATTCATTTCCGCTGGGACTTATTTTACAAAATAAGTAACCGTGTCCTCAGAAAATTGAAAATTAAATATTGGGAAAAATAGAAATTAAAAAAATAAGTAGAATCTTTGCCTCATGGTTTACATTCTCAAACCAGAATTTCTTAATTTTCCAGCGAGACTTTTTCATTTCAATGGGCAGTCACGTCTAATTTTATTTCTAAGGTTCTTGGTCTATCATATGGTTTAGAATCTAGAACATGATACTTAAATGCACTGTATTAAGCCTGGTAGTTAGAAAACTCTATGGAAAATCTATTGATAAATTCTTTTTTTAGTATAAGTGCTGCCGAAGTGATCGTGATAAATTCTTTTAAGTAGGAAATACTGTCTCCCTTTCCTGTTAATCTTACTTTTCTACATTTACATTTTTGTGTATTGTTCTCTCTGAAAGCTCAACACACACACGCACACAGAGTCACTCACACACCTACACATATGCCACATACTGGGTGTGTG
>NW_007726801.1:249752-250840 GCF_000696425.1 Galeopterus variegatus
CCTAATAGAAAAATTACCATTTTCCTATTTTGCTAAAGGAAATAGAAGTGGGGGTGCCTTAAGTCTTGTTCTTCCAAAGCAGTAGTAACAGCAGCATCAAATAGTATGAATACGTTGCTAGACTTGGTGTTACACAAAGTGGGCCAGATGATGCTGGCCCTTGCTCTGCAGAAGCAGGGAACTGGAAATCCCTTAAGCATAGGGACAGCTGGGGGCAATCCAGCCATATGAAGAATAAAGATTTCCGTTCGCTCTGATTCTACAGGGAACACAAGACTATCATATGAAACCAAACTGTGGAAAATGGTGCGACCTCAGCTTTGCCCTTCTGTCCACAAACCCAGAAGGAAAGCCTCTCCCCTTGCAGCTACTTTCCAAGATGAGCATGGGGTTCCAAGGTCAGGTCTTGGGAGGGCCTGGGCTCCTCCCTGGCAAATTCTCTAACATGGGGTGCTAAAGTCCTCTCAGCTCTAACCTTTCATCTTCAAGATTCTATAGATCTGGTGTCTGAGTTTTGAGGTCCAGTGAGCTGTTTCAGGCTTGGAGTGAGAAACCGTGGGAGGTTTGGTTACAGGAGGGGGTCAAGGAATCTTTCTGTCACATCGCTGGCTCTCCTAGCCAATGACCACAAAGTCCTTGTGCTAGTTTAAAGCATTTGGCAGATTTAGATTTAGGAACACATTCATACCTTAGAGAAAGTAATTAGGAGAGTGTACATAGCATCTATTTATATCCACTTTAAAAGGAAAGAGACAGAAACCATCTCACCCAAACACAGGGATCATTCCAGGTGCTCTTGTACTCTGAGACCCAGGCCATTAAGGGATTAGGTGAGAGATGTAATGGAAGAACATAAACCAGCCTGCTCACACACACGCACATGCACGCACATGCATATATGCACATGCACACACATGCACACACACGCATACATGCATGCACATGCATACGCACACACACACGCATGCATGCACATGCATATACACATACACATGCACATGCATGCATGCACACGCATACACATGCACACACACGCATACATGCATGCACATGCATACACACATACACACATGCATGCACATGCATAT
>NW_007726801.1:251241-252570 GCF_000696425.1 Galeopterus variegatus
TGCACATGCACACACATGCACACACACGCATACATGCATGCACATGCATACGCACACACACGCATGCATGCACATGCACATACACATGCACATGCATGCATGCACACGCATACACATGCACACACGCATACATGCATGCACATGCATACACACATACACACATGCATGCACATGCATATACACATACACATGCACATGCATGCATGCACACGCATGCAGGGTCATGTCCTCCCTGCCAAGAGCCCTGGGTGGAGCTTTACCAATAATGCTAACGCTCGGCAGTAATTCCTGTCTTTGGAGAGCTATAATAATAATAGGACTTCACTTTATTGCAGTACTTTACTGCTGACCAAGGATTTTTACTTCCGTTATACCATTTGGTCCTCACAACTTCTCTGTGAGGTAAGGAGGGCACTTTTGTTGTCTATTTTATAGCCAAAAAAAGAGAGATTCAGAGAAGCAAATGACGGAACTGGAACTGAATTCAGGTCTTCCAATTCCAAGTCTTTCCATCATGCCACGCTACCTAGGCCTCCCTTCCTTCTCCCCTTCCCTCCCTCCCTTCCCTCTTTCCTTCCTTCCGTTCCTCTTGTGCATTTTATGGAAGAATTACATGCATACAGAAAAATATAACAAACTAAAGCACCAAGCTCAATGAATTTTCATAAAGTAAACACACCTGTGTGACCAGCATCCACATCAGGACAGAACATTCCAGCACTATGAAGCACCTCCTGACCCCTCCAGTCACAGCCCGTCAAGAATAACCACTATCCTGACTTCTAACATGAGAGATGACTTTCGCCTTTCTTTTCTTGAACTTTTATATCAATGGAATATCCAGTACGTAGGTGTTTTTGTCTGCCTTCTTTTGTTCAGTACTGTGTCTGTGGGATTCATCCACGCTGTTGTGTGTAGTGCTAGTGTGTTCAGTCTCGTTGTTGTGTGTGTAGTGCTCCACTGTGTGACAGTACCCCAATTTATTCATCCTTTTGTTGTCCATGGACATTGAGTTGAGTTGTTCCCAGCTGGGGGCCACTATGAAAAATGCTGTTATGAACATTCTCGTATACAGCTTTTGGTGAACGTATGTACAAGTCTCTGTTGGGTCTGTATCTAGGAGTGGAATTGCTGGGTCACAAGGGATGTGTACGCACAGCCTTAGCAGATGTTGTAAACAGTTTTAGAAGTTGGTTGTTCATGGTGCCTCAAATTTTAACGATGAATCAGTTGGAAAGCAGCTTGTTGACACCCTAGTTCCCTCTATTTAATCTAACGGTGGGATCCGCCCCACTTTTCTCTCTCTGTCCCCTGCAATATTCTGAAATC
>NW_007726801.1:253126-270625 GCF_000696425.1 Galeopterus variegatus
TAATCTAACGGTGGGATCCGCCCCACTTTTCTCTCTCTGTCCCCTGCAATATTCTGAAATCAAACCACTATCTCTATTCCAGGAAAGGACTGAGAGAAAGAAATAGGGTATTATTTTGGGAACTGAGTTATTTATTCCTACAGTGTGTGTGTGTTGGGGTGTGGGGAGTAAGAACAAGTAACACACATCTAATTACCTAACTTTTAAAAAATTGTCTTAATTATCAGACACAAGCACTCATACGCAAACACATTCCAGCATCAACTAGGTTTGAGTCTGAATTATCTACTGTTTAGTGATAGTTAGGATGCTCTTCTCCTCGTTAGCATGGATCATTCACAGTTGATCGTACATGATGTTTAAAGAAATAAGCTCCTAAGGAAATGATAGTTAAATCACCCAGCGCACTTTCTCTGCACCAGGGAGAAAGCGGACTGCACTTAATTTGCAGAAAAAATGTCTTTGCAGAGACATCGTCACTCCACATATAGACATTGTCAGTCCAAGGATAGACATTGCTTAGCAGAGGTGGGGGAAGGTGGGGAAGGGGAGATAAGATACAGCTCCATGCAACACAAAATATGTTCTGTAGGTGGGAAACTATTTGTTTATTCAAAGATTTATTATTATGATAATAGGAAAACAATGAATGCTCGGAGGTTTTTTTTGGTTACCTTGTTTTTTCACTGAAGGTTTTGGATGTGTAGAGGTAACACACTGCAGATGGAGTTGGTGATCTGACAGTGTCATGTAGAATGGTTGGAGCAGAAAGAGCTGGGAAGTGGGTCAGTAAGACACAGGGTTATTCAATAGTTCAGGCAAAAGTGATGAACTCCAGTTACAGGGTCAGTTGTAGAATGAAAAGGGGTGGAAAGACAGAAGCAGTATAAGCAGGATCCCCACCTTAGCTGTTTTCCACTACGCTGGGCCCCACCCCAAAGCAATGCGACTTCATTGGCTGGATCGGGTGCAGGAATTGGTATGGATTTAAGAGCTTCCCGAGGGATTATCAAGAGCAACCTGAATATCAGAGTCATTGTTCTAAAGACTCGCTGGGGGAGGTGAGTCTTGGGATGTAAGGGGTCAGGGAATGGAGAGAGGTAAAAGCGATTTGCAGGTTTCATTCCTGGGTGGCTGAAGAAAGATGGAAGCAGGAGGGGTGGTGGGGCTGAGTCCTGGGGTGGGGGCAGGGTGGGAGGAGCTCAGCTTTTGCAGGATTGTGTTGGAGGCCCCAGGGAGGGGCCTAGAACTGGAAAGATGGTGTCCAGCTCAGCTGCACAGAGGCAGATGAGTCCCCTGGGATGGGGGAAGAGAGAAGCACAGAGCCAAGACTGACCCGTAAGTACTGCCCAGGGGAAGGTGGCGGCCATGGGAAGGTAAGGGACCCTGGACAACATGTCAGATCTGCCAGCCGGGGCCAGGGAGATTCAGAGCAAGGAAAGGCCATTGATTTGTCAGCTGGGGGACTGGGGACCAAAGGCGGCATCGGTGGGCTGAGGGTGAGCAGGTGGAGAGGGGATAGGGCAGGAGGGATGGACTGAGACTGACAGGTCACTTCTTCCAGGTGCGGGGAAGGAATTTGGGAGAACAGAGCAAACGCAGGGAAGACCGGGGCAGGCGGGCAGGCGTGTGACCAAGGAAGAGGTGGTGCCGCTCCAGGTAGTTGCTGAGGGCGGAACCAGGCCCAGTGGCAGAAGTCCCAGAGAGGAAGATTTGGACTCAACACAGGGAAGGATTTTCAAATGACTACAACTTAACAAGGGGATGGCAGGAACCCTCCCACTGGAGATTTTCAAAAGTGGTTGGAGATCATCTGAAAAGGTCCCTGTAGATATTCACAGGTCCCTCATCAATAGGAGGTTGATGTGGGTGACCTCAGGTGCCTTCCATCTCTGGGTTGATCTGACACATCACAACCATACCCACGTCTACCCAGGGACAGCCTTGTGACCTCAGCAGAGCCTGGTCATTCTTCCAGGTCAAGGACTGTCATGTGAAGGCAAAGAGTGATCAGCTCGTCTATTTGTCCCCTCCCCGCCCCCAGCATTTCCCATCCCTCCTTCCTGTGTGTATCTGGTTGATAACTCAGTCTGGAGTCACAGTGCAGGTCACTGACTGTTTGGGGAATGGTAAACAAAGATAAAAGCTGTAAGCGCTGGAATTTATTTTTTATCCACTCGGCCTAAAAGCAACTGCTGTTAAATTTAGAACACCGATTCCAGACCCTCCCGGCCCCTCCTGTTTCCTGCCTCCTCTTTACCGCCTGTGCTCAGACCATGGTCTCGGCTGACCATGGAACAGGAAATGTGTTTGCAAAGCCCAGGAGCCTTCAGTCTGCCTGCCTGGGTGTTTACAAAAATGTATCACCATCTGAGGGGCTGGGAGAAAGGGCCATTCCCTCCGGTCCCAGCTCCTCCCCAGCCGCAGCCATCTCTACCCAAATATTTACCCAAACGTCCTCCCTGGGCAGGCCTCAGGTGCTTCTGTCTCACGCTGTCATAAAGTGGGACACCCCCCAAGTGAAGCCACAGCATTTTCAGCAGACCAGGTCTCCCTCACACCCGGGAATCTATAATTGAACCATTCTCTTTTCTACGTGGGTTAAATCCTTTTGCAGCCAACTCCAAGAACCTCTAGAAATCCTTTTGTTGGCTTGGAATTCTGTTGTATTGAATATTGTTTTAAATAAATGAGCCACTGTCTGTGCTCAGAATTTTCTGGTTAGAAAGAGATCTTTGCCGTGATGTGATTTACTGTAGCAGGATTTTTTTTTCAGCTCATCTTAAATTCCCTGTTGCCTGCTCAGTCCATTTTCACAGCTCAGGATGTAAGTGGGGAGGGTTAGGCCCAAGCTAAAAAAAAAAAAAAAAAAAAAGAATTCACCACCAACAAAAAACCCTCCTTTGCCCAAGAATGATGTCCAAAGGCCTAAATGGTGTCTGATACCAGATTTTAATGGTTCCTGAAAAGTGAGGTATGTTTGTGTGGCCAGCTTGGGAGAACACGGAGTCAGGCCAGTGCTCTCCGCTGGCACTGGGCAGTCAGTCCCGAGGCAGTAAAAGGAAAAGAGCAGGGGAAACTCGGAGCTTGCAGCATCAGCCCTCTCATTGTGTGGACGAGGAACCACAGCCCAGAGAGGTGGTGTGACTTGCCCAAGTCACACAGCAAATGAGGGGCAGAGGAAGCGCTAGACCTCAGGCCTCAGGACACTGGCCCGAAGCTGTGCTCTCTGCCACTGGAGACGGAAGGGTTTAACCACAGAGACCAGCACAAGAAATCCAGGGATACCACAGCCCTGATGGACTCGGCTGTCCACCTTGTGCCCACTCTGCATGTCCTATGAGAGGGACCTAATCTCAGGCTGTTGCCAGCAAGCACCAGCACAAGAAATCCAGGGATACCACAGCCCTGATGGACTCGGCTGTCCACCTTGTGCCCGCTCTGCATGTTCTATGAGAGGGACCTAATCTCAGGCTGTTGCCAGCAAGCGCCTGTCCTTGCCAGGCCCAGTATGGCTGGGTCCCTGGTCTTTCTTGCTCTAATCCCATCTTTCTGTCTCTTTTCAACTCTCAGAGAGAGATGTCTTTGGCAACCTGACGTGTCTCCTTGTGAAACTCCTTGGTTTGTGCAGAGCCAATTACTCCCTGTGCCAAGAACTGAGCCACACGCCTCCCGAGAGCCTGTCACTTTGCATGGCCACAGCCAGGCACTGAGAAAGCTGGGACTGGACCAGGCCTGTCTTCAGGCTGCCTCCGACCCTCTGCAGTGACTGCCTCCTGCCTCTCCCGCTGGACGCTCTCGGAGCCCTTTCCCTTTTCCTGCAGCTGGTGGCTTTCACTTCTTGCCACCCAGAGACATGGCTAACATGAGCTCCAAAAAAGCAGCCTTCCCTTCCCTGGGAGCTGGAGGAGTGGGTTTGGAGAAATTAGGATGAGGTTCATGGGGAGAAAATGTTTCTTTTCTTCAATTAAATTTTGGGGTGGGAGGGGACTTACTAAATGGCAGACAGCACATGCTTCAGAGCCTTGATAGGCAATTACTTATTTTCTGTAGACTTGGAGTTTGCATGTTTGCTCAAAGCAGCTGAAACACTGAATTCATGCCGGTTGCAGGCGGGGCCATGGGTGAGGGGGCTGACAGTGGGCCTCCAAGTGTCCCCACCAGGCTTCCCCTGAGGGACCCAGCAGATCCTCCCCTGCATACCACATTACTGGAGCAGACGCTAAGGGCTACCCCATGCTGTTCTCTTCCCCCCGCATGTTCCTCACCAAGCCGCTGCAGGATGGGGAGGGGTTCCTGGGGAGGCCCCCGTGCAGCTGAGACCCTCACTCCATCTCTCAGGGACTGGCCAGGGCCTCTGCTCTCCCTCTGCCACTGGGCCAGGGGCTGAGCACTCCCATGTGCGGGCCGGGCTGGGCCCGTGGAGCCTGAGGCTTCGAACAAAGGCTTCCCCTAAGGCCTGTCCCTTCGACGGGCAGCCAATCATCCGGACAGAGCTGCCCAAGCTCACGGGGGCTTCAGCCCAGGCCCCACTCTAAGCCCAGCTTTCGTTAACCTGTTTTGGTTTTCTTATGTCTGCTGCTGGGCTGTTCTTCTAACATGGGACAAAACCCCAAATGGGTGACTATGGCCACAAGAGGGCAAGTTGCCACCCCCCACACCCCATGAAAAAGATCCTCTGTTTGTGTGTTCCTATGCTTTGTGCTTTTATTTGATTGGTTGATTGATTCTTTGAGAAAGCAACACTGATTCTTTCTAATAAGAATTTCATCTGTCCTACAAAGGTCCCCTTAGCAGCCTCTGTGACTCCCTTCATGTTTACACGCTCCTCTCCCACAACCCTGGCAATCATTCCATCGGGCTGTGGTCACGCAGTGCCTGCTGTATACCCAGCTTTGCTCTAGGGATGGGGTACAGGTGGGCGGTGACAGTCCCTGGGGCAGAGAAGCCCAGGGGACACTCCCATGGGTGGAGGGAAGCGAGGGGCTGTGGTGACACAGGGGGCTTCTCAGAGAAGGTGAGGCTTATGCTGAAGCAATTCTCAGAAAGCATTTGTTTTCCTTCACACAGACAATAAAAGCGCTTAAACAAGCTTTCGGAACAGAGCTGCAGCGCGTTGCATCACGGCCGCACCATTCGTCGCCGGGTCCCTGGAGCATGCGCCCCGCGGTTCCTGCCTCTGCCTCACTCCAGCCACGTCTCAGCCCATAGATCGTGGCAGTGGCACGTGCTAATTATGGCGATTTGTTCTGGCCGTGGATCTTAAGGAACCGTTTGTTTCTTTTGTCTTCGTGTCTGCTGCTCCCTGTGATGTGCGGCATGTGGACACCTCCCGCAGGGCACGGCCTGTGCACCCCCCACAGGGTGAGGCTTCTCAAAGGGACTCAGCCTGAAGGTGGGGACAGGCTGGTGTTGCTCTGGGTGTCAGAGGGGACCTGAGGGATGGGGCCAGCTGGCTGCAGGGATTTTTGCAGGATCGTAGGTCCAGGCAGCCAGAAGTAGAGGTCAAGTCCACAGCCCCAGACCAGGGCGGACCAGGTGGGGGAGGTAGTGGGGACAGGGAGGGAAGCCTGGGGACTGGGGGGTGGGGGGTGTGGAGCAGAGAAGCCACCAGAGCAGCCCTGAGGGGGTGGGCATAGCTGAGCTGGAGACCTGCAGGGTCAAGACCAGAGGTGGTGGGATGACCTCCTAGCAGACATAAGGAGGCTGGGTTTCCCCGACGACATAGGGTCATGTGCCACCAGACAGGAAATGCGTCTGGGAGGCTGGCTGTGGGGCATGGCTGAACTGAAGTGGGTACCTCGAACTCCATGTTCTTGGGCTGCCACCTCCACCAGGAGACAGCGGCTGGTGGCTTTCATGCCGGAGCTGGTGTGTCCTGCCTATAAATACTGGACGCATGTGTGAGTTTATGAAAGAGGAATGTGGTGCTGGGACAAGCAAACCCTTGCATCCCGGACTCAAGCTGCTGTCTCCCTGGATGGGAGATATAGGTATAGGGTGGGGACCAGGGAGAGAACACCTGGCCTGGGGAAGGGGCAGGGGGCAGAGCCAATGACCTCATTTATAGGAAGGGAGAGTCCCAAGACTGTACCGAGGAATTACTGACCATGTCCTGTGGGGCAGGCACAGGGGGGATTTCCCTTGTATCATTTCATTGAGTTTTATTTCACAGATGAGAAAACGGAGGCTCAAAAGGGTTTGTGCTTAAGGTCAGTAAGCTGAGGTGGAACAGTCTGGCTCAGAGAGTTGAGTGAATGAAAACCCATGTCTGTGATTCCAAAGCCTATGACAATGACAAGCTAAGATGAAAGGGTCAGGTTCTTTTACCAAGCAGGACAGGCAGGGATGCACTCCGCACACACTGCTGTGTGACCACGGTGTCCTAGTGGCTAAGGGAACAATCAGAGGCAGACGCTCCATAAAGCAGGACATAAACCAAGCCAGGAATGTAAAGGGGACCTGCTTGGGACTAGAGAATGTGGGAACAGGAAGGATCTGGAGGGGGAGGGAGAGGACGGGACTGTGCATCTCGAGTGTTCCTAAACCCAGGCCAGGGAGATAGGAGGGTGCTGCGGGTCTTTGACTCGCTCGACCGGGAGAAGCCCTTGTTCTGTACCTGGCAAAAGTGCATGGCACTGGCTGGTGAGGGCCCATCATCTCAGATGGGCACAGGGTGGGGCAGCTCCTTGGGAAGAAGCCACCTGAGTGTCCTGCAGCCCTTGCTCCTGGTGCGGTTAGGTGTGGACAGTTTCAGCCTTACTGTTTCCTGAGCCGAAGCCCTTTGCCCTCCCTGTGCACCTGCAGAGCTCACTGGCATTGGGCTCACATGGGCAGGCTTACCCTCCCGATTGTCTTTGCTTACCACTCTTCTCTGACCCCAGTGGTGCTGTCTTCTCAGAGCAATTGCTGAGACTGTCCCTGTGCCAGCGAGGTAACCCCTGAGGGTCGTGGACAGACCCCCGAGTCTATTTGGAAAGTTCACTGAAAATAGCCTGCTGCCCGGCTGTTCTTAATTTCTGCGAAAGGCAGGACAGGAGGAAAGGGGCTAAACTAAAGCAGGAGGAGGGACATCAGTGGGGTTTTTCAAAGGGCCATTGACCCCACAAGGTGCCATCTCCTTCCTTAGAAATCGAGAGCTCTCCCCCTGGGCCTGCCTTGGCGGTGGCCCTGCCCAGGCACGGACAGCTGAGCGAACCCACCTCTCCCACCGCCAGCCAGAGCAGCAGGGACTACCCCCAGGGCCCACTGCAAACCACCCTGAGCAAGAGCATTCCTGCTCCTGCTGCCCTGGATGCCCGTCCAGTTGCACCGGCTGAGCAGCTTGCCCACTGGTCTGGACTTCAGCTTTGTGAGCAGCAGGCTGGGGTCTGGAGTTGAATGGCAGGTTTGGCAAGGCCACCAGGGCAGAATGCTTTCTAAACAGGGAACCGCACGCATCCTAGGAGTCAGTACAACCTGTGCTGAGCATCAGATGAAGCTTCAGAGGGTGCAGGCAGCCAAGGCCAGCACAGGCGCACCATCCCATGGCGCAGGAAGGCTGGAAGGAGAAGCAGATGGGGAACAGCCCACAGGGAGCCTGGGCAGGACCAGGACACAAGTCAAAATGTAGAAGCAAGGAGCCTGGGGCTGGTCAAAGTCAAGGTGAACACAATGGAGGTGATAGGCTAAGGGGCTTCATGATGTAGCTCACACAGTGATACAAACCTCAGTGCCCATGGGCCCAGGCAGGCACCATGACCGTGTAAGCCAGTGGTCAGAGCAGCGCATACGTGATGTGCACAGGCCACAGCAACTGGCACTGAAGTGGGGGTGGAGGCAGCTGGGGTAAACTGGAGGCATGAGCTTGGCTGCCAGCTGCCAGTGGGCTGCCTGGGTTTCCATTGTTTTCAAGAAAGGCTGGAATCTAGACTTTTGTGGAATTCCCCTGAGTTTAAATTTTGGCAATTAATTCAAATTAAAAAAGCAAAACAAAATCTCTGCAGCCGTACTCAGCTTGTGGGCTGCCTCTTTCTGACCCTGTCCCCTGGCATCCTGCTGGGACAGGCCTCTTTGGGCTAGACAGCCCCCTGCAAGGTTATTTTAATGTCTGGTCACTTTGGCCCAGCCCACAGGATGCTGTGATTTTTTTCCCCAATGATCTAAGAAAAGAGTTATTTCCCTAAACTTACAGTAATGGTACGCAGGGTTGGATTTCTAGTTTGGGAGTTGGTAAAACTGGTAATCTGCCTGATGGAAAGACACTAGTCCTTTATGGTGGTGCCACTGCCCTCTAAGGTCTGGAAAGTCCCCCCAAAGTCTTTTAGGCCAAGGCAAGGGTGGCCTGGTCAACGTGCTCTGATCTTTGGACCCCCAGTATATAACTAAGTTTCCCAGTATATATATTTTTTAAGTAAATTAAAAATAGGGCAACAATCATACAGATTTAAGGCAATAACATCTGGAACTAATTTCAGCAAGCTCTTAATATCTCTATGAATTACTTTGTTTTCTGATGAATAGTCTTAGTGGAAGGATTCTATTATAATCAAACATGTGTTTTATAATTAGGTGGCTGTTTTAGGCTCAGGGGCCCTGAAAACTGATTTATGGCGAGTGAAGCCAGGAACGTAGGGTGAGACTGGGCATGGAGTTGAGGAACGGACCTTCCGTCCTGAGTGTTCCTGTAAGAACTACAGCTAGACCAGTCAACAAGAGTGAAATACAGTCAAACCCAAAGGCCACATCCAGCCTCAGGGTATCAGGAGTGTCGGTCAGTCTTAGGCAGAGCATATTTGCTCTGGTCAGACCCCTCCTGACCTCTCATTCAGTGCATGAGGACGTGAAACTCCAGCCTTGGTTGGAAGAGTAGAGATGAGACTCCAGCTCTGGGCTTCCCGGAGCCCCGGCTCTGCTGCACACAGAGAGCAACTTCCTCCTGTGTTTTGATTCCCAGTGGTTCTCAACTTCGACGGCACCCTGGAGTCTCTGGGGAGCTTGGGAATATCCCGATTTCTGGCCACACTCCAGATCAGCGACACTGGAATCCATGGGGAACACCAGGCATCAGGCTCCCCAGGGTGACGCCAGGGTGCAGCCGAGGTTGAGCAGCTCTGCGAGAGACGCTGGCTGACTGTTGGCTCATGACTGTACCTCTCAACTCCCCAGCCCACAGCTTCTGGAACATTATGCAAAGCCCAGCTCTCACACACTGCCTGGGGGATTCTTCCAGGGCCTGCCTCCCACTTTCCGTATCAAAATTCCGCCTTGGGAGCCAGTATTGCACAGTGGTTAAAAGCACGTGGGAGTCAGACTGCCCGAGTTTGAATTTGTGTTTCGCCACTTACCAGCTGTGTGGCCTTAGTCAGCTTAGCTCTGGTTGCCTCAGTTTCTCTCTCAGTGAAATAAGGATAATACTAGTCCCACTCCATATAATTGTAGTCAGCCAAAACGTGGTTCATGGACAGTGCTTAGAATGACATCTGGCACACAGAACTCAGTGAACATCTTCTACTTCTGCTGGTGTAGACCTTTCATGGCCCCCCATGTCCACTCCACTGGGTTCCGCCCCTCTGGCCAGCCTGTCAGGTGGGCCACTTCTCTGATAGGCCTGATCAACTCTTCAACTTGGTTTCTCCCTGAAGATGCCCAATTAAATGCTCATTTAGCATCTCACGCCACACCTGGAGGAGAGGTCCTGCATGAGGCCAGGCTGGGGACAGGACCCTGGATGCTACCCCAACTGAGACTTCAATTCTAGGACCCCTGATTGACAGGTACACAATGGGGAAGGGGATGGAGTCCGCCGAGAGGAAGTGGGCTCATGGTCTACAAGAGTGGCCCATCCATGCCTTACTCAGGGTACCTGTGATGCCCCGGCTACTGGGGATGCTGTAATGGGTCCCCTTCTACATGGAGCTTCCAGTCTAGTGGGGGAGACAGATCAACCAATATATGTAAAATCACAGGTGCAAAGTGTTTTGAAGAACGATTTGCGTTGGGTAAAATAGGAAATTGTTCACTAAACTCCAGAATACTTGAAGAAATTAATTTTTTTGAACAAGTGAAAGGAAGTAACTTCATAGAGTGTATTTTAAGCTTATAGGGCTTATCACTCTACAGGGTTACAATAATTAAGAGAATTTAGATAAATTCAGGGACAACAACTCACTAATGGGTTATTAAATGGGCCACCTTGGTCTTGGGAAACAAATATCATGGAAACAGCTACCAAGCTCCATTCCACACGTGAGCCCACGTGGGGCTGCCTCCACTCTGGGTATGTCACCCTCTAGAGGGACACAGTCAGACTGGAGGGGGATGTGGATGGGGGGGGGACTTGAAACCCTGCCACAGGAGGAAAAGTTGCAGGGCCAGAGGGGTGTAATCTTTAACTATTTAAAGGGTTATTCTCTGTGGTCCCAGAGTTTGATGCCACGGGTACTCTACAGGGTTACAATAATTAAGAGAATTTAGATAAATTCAGGGACAACAACTCACTAATCGGTTATTAAATGGGCCACCTTGGTCTTGGGAAACAAATATCATGGAAACAGCTACCAAGCTCCATTCCACACGTGAGCCCACATGGGGCTGCCTCCACTCTGGGTATGTCACCCTCTAGAGGGACACAGTCAGACTGGAGGGGGATGTGGATGGGGGGGGACTTGAAACCCTGCCACAGGAGGAAAAGTTGCAGGGCCAGAGGGGTGTAACCTTTAACTATTTAAAGGGTTATTCTCTGTGGTCCCAGAGTTTGACGCCACGGGCGGAAGCCACGGGGAGGTGGACTAATGGAAAGACGTTGATCTGGTCTAACCTCAGGAAAGGGGGAGCTCCTCACCCCTGGAGCAATGGACAGGATGCCCCCCAGCAGAGACCGAGGAGAGGGCATGTGGGCCTTTTTGCTAGGATCAGCTAAGGAGCTCTGAAATCCTTCTGAGTCCTGGTAGTTTGATCATTGTTTTGTTAGGCCCTAGGAGAAAATAGTGTCTGAGGAAATGGGATGTCAAAAAGGTGAGTCTGGTTGAAGGGGAAAAGAGTAGAAAAACTTCTGAGCTCAAAAGGAGTGAGCAATGGGGCCGGCCCGGTGGTGCACTGCTACAGTGCGGTCTTGGGAAACAAATATCATGGAAACAGCTACCAAGCTCCATTCCACACGTGAGCCCACATGGGGCTGCCTCCACTCTGGGTATGTCACCCTCTAGAGGGACACAGTCAGACTGGAGGGGGATGTGGATGGGGGGGGACTTGAAACCCTGCCACAGGAGGAAAAGTTGCAGGGCCAGAGGGGTGTAACCTTTAACTATTTAAAGGGTTATTCTCTGTGGTCCCAGAGTTTGACGCCACGGGCGGAAGCCACGGGGAGGTGGACTAATGGAAAGACGTTGATCTGGTCTAACCTCAGGAAAGGGGGAGCTCCTCACCCCTGGAGCAATGGACAGGATGCCCCCCAGCAGAGACCGAGGAGAGGGCATGTGGGCCTTTTTTGCTAGGATCAGTTAAGGAGCTCTGAAATCCTCTGAGTCCTGGTAGTTTGATCATTGTTTTGTTAGGCCCTAGGAGAAAATAGTGTCCTGGGGAAATGGGATGTCAAAAAGGTGAGTCTGGTTGAAGGGGAAAAGAGTAGAAAAACTTCTGAGCTCAAAAGGAGTGAGCAACCCAGGAGTGGTGGGGATGGATTCCTGGCTGCTGAGGAGGTGGGGACGCAGGGGCCAAGGCCTGCAGAGGCCTGGTGGCAGGGCAAGGAGAGATGCGTGGAAAGGACATCTGAAATATCTGAAATAGTTCAGGTGTCAGAGATGGCTCTGTAAAATGGGAATAGCAGGAGGGTTTGAAAGGTTAGAAACAACAGTAGCAAAATAAAAACTAATGTAGATATAGGTTCTATGCTAAGCCCTTTACATATGTTATCCCATCTAATCAGCCCTAAACCCTAAGCCCTCGATGGAGCAGGTACCGTTATTATTGCCTTTTAACAGGTGAGGAAATGGGGGTTAGAGAGGATCTCTATTGTGCCCCAGGGTCACATGGCTGGGGAGGGGGTCCAGCTGGCTTTAGGGCAAGGAGTTAGACNGGGCCAAGGCCTGCAGAGGCCTGGTGGCAGGGCAAGGAGAGATGCGTGGAAAGGACATCTGTGTATTTCAGGTGTCAGAGATGGCTCTGTAAAATGGGAATAGCAGGAGGGTTTGAAAGGTTAGAAACAACAGTAGCAAAATAAAAACTAATGTAGATATAGGTTCTATGCTAAGCCCTTTACATATGTTATCCCATCTAATCAGCCCTAAACCCTAAGCCCTCGATGGAGCAGGTACCGTTATTATTGCCTTTTAACAGGTGAGGAAATGGGGGTTAGAGAGGATCTCTATCGTGCCCCAGGGTCACATGGCTGGGGAGGGGGTCCAGCTGGCTTTAGGGCAAGGAGTTAGACCCCAGAGCCTGTGCCCTTAGCTGTCAGCCACCTCAGCACAGCTGGGTGAAGATAAAATTGGTGGGAGGGTCGTGGGACCTGCGAGGTGCTGTTTGTCAGTCTTGCTCTGGCGCCGTTGCCGAGCACTCCCAAGGGTGGGCTGCTGGCTCCGCATGCTGAGCCGGTGGGTTGAAGAGACCCCTTCTCTGCGGGCAGCTCGGGCAGTAGCTATGGGGGCCGAGAGGGACCACATGGCAAGTGTATGCCTCGGGTTGGAAGGAGTGCGCCCAATCCACTTCTGTGTGTAAATTGATTGATTATGGAGCTTCTAAAAATACTGGAAGAATCCGAATCCCTGATTTGGATTCTGCAAAAGCCAAGATGAACTGTGGTAGAGGATTGATTATGGAGCTTCTAAACATACTGGAAGAATCCGAATCCCTGATTTGGATTCTGCAAAAGCCAAGATGAACTGTGGTAGAAAGAAGGAAGAGTGGGAAAGATGCTCTGGAGACCATGGGTTTCTTTTGAATGTATCTATCGTGACTGGGGAAGAAATGCGTGTGGAGGGACGGCCCGTGGAGAGGATCCACAGGATAGTAAAGTCAATGGTGATAAGATTCCAGAAAATTCTGTATGTGGTTGAAAATTTGAACTGAGTCTATGAGAAAAGTATACAACATACATAGAGATTTCTTAGATTTGTGTGTTTTTCCTGCCAGTTGACTTGTTTGCAGACGTCTCAGCTCAGCAGCCCCTGTGTCCTGATGACAGAGCGTAAGAGTTAGAGCCAGAAGACTGGCATTCTGTATTTGCTGTGTGACCCTGAGAAAAACACTTAACCTCTCTGAGCATCTGTTTTCTCAACTCTAAAAGGGAATATTTATAATATACCCTCCACCAACCTCATAGATTAGGGAGAACAAATGGTGACAAATAATAGTTACTATGACTATGCTTTTCATATGTCACTGACAGTGTCAATCCCAGTGAGAGCACGAGGAAGACTCACTGCTGAGAATCTTCTCCTTGGCACCCAAATAGTGAGACAAAGTTGGAGGTGGCAGTGGGGCAGTCAGGTGCTAAGGATCAAGGGGTAACTACCAAGATGAATAATTTAAACATTGTTGTAAGTCAAGTGGCTGCCATAAGTAATAACGTAATCAGTTCAGATCAGAAATGATGTAAAGCTTGGGAATTCGAGGAGACTGTGAAGTGACGAGAACGTGGTATACAAGTAATACACCTACGTAAAACAAGACAAGGAAGAGTGGACCCCAGACTGGGCGTTATAACTGGGAGACCAGGAAAATGGATACTAAGAGGAGTGGCAGAACGAAGCCAGAAACACAGGCTTGGAGGCCGGGGACGCGTTTTATTCCTAGTCCAATCACAAAGGAGCAAAGATGGGCTTGGAAAGTCTCTCAGTAGATCTGACATGTTTCCTCATCTGAAAAGTGGATTTTAAAATATCTCTTCACTCACTTTTCTGAACTATTACCGTCTCGCCCCGCGTTTTTCAAAACGTGAACCATGACACTTTAAGAGACCATGAATTCTATTCAAGCGGTTTAGACCAGCGTTTAAAAAAATGGAATAGAAAAGAATAGAACACAGAGTCGATCACACACAGAAGGCTACACGCTGTTTCATGAAACTTTTGTTTCAGTTACATAGGTATGTGCATACTGGGTTGAATTATAAATTGTATTTCTTATGATGGATTAGAGTCAAAAAAGTTAGAAAAACAAAGCTGTAATACCCCTGGTGCTGCCAGGAAAGCCCAGGTGTGCTGCCTGCCTCAGTTTCCCCCTCTGCACTGGCACCTCTATACTCTGATCCCTTAGACTCCGTCAGTGTTCCTAGGAGAGCCAGCCTCGCCCACAGCATAAAGATACCAGTGTCCTAGCGGTTGGTGCCTTTCCCCACACAACAGTCCCCCTCTGCCCTGCCAGCAAAAAGCCATAGGGCTTAAGCTGCTGACGACGTTAAATATTGAGTCGCTTGATTTATCAAGTAAAAACTTAAGCATCCAGTTAAATGTGAATTTGAGATATACAATGACTAACTTTTTAGTATAAGTATGTCCCAAATACTGCATGAGATATACTTATACTAAAAAATGATTCATTGTTTACCTGAAATTCAAATTTAACCAGACACCTGCTTTATCTGGCAACCCAAGTAAGTAATGGACAAACAGCAAACAGGAGGGAAAGTTTCGAAGATTAAGACTTTTAAATGCCTGAAACTACAAAACTTTGTGTTTTAATATGATCATAAATTAACAGCTGTATTGTATTATGCAAATTTATGTTAAGTTATTCACTATCTGTCATCACGCTCCAATAAAAATTGTATATATGACATTTAGAAAAAAAAATGACATCTGATGAGAGTGTTGCTCTGCATTTTAGTGGTGCTGATTACCTGCGGCTTGCCTGAATGCTGCAGCCACCAACTTACAGAGCCAGGTCCTTTGTGAGTGACTCATTGAATTACTTATGGTCCGCTTAGAATCCTCAAGAACAATCCCGGTGAGTGACCAGTGGTTGTTTTCCCTCCATTTTAATGCCTTTCAGAAGAAACACAGCTTGGCGTTGAAATAACAGGAGAAAGCTTCCCTGCCTTTCAGCTAGAGGCTGGCAGTCTCCTACCAATCGACACTGTGTCATAGGAAGGTGAGCTGGACTGGACAAGCAAGGAAGCAAATAATTTGATTTTTAATCTCTGTGCTGTCCCATTCTTTGGTGATCAGGCACAAAGGGAAAAAGCCATTTCCGCTGTCACCTCTGCACAGCACAGCTAATGTCCACTGGTTGGCTAATTTAATATTCAGAGCATTAGTAGATATGCTCTATCAGCCTATCTGCAGGCTGATTTGCTTACATTTTTTCACTGATGACTGTCATCCTCTTGAAGGTTCCT
The DNA here is from genome assembly GCF_000696425.1 of Galeopterus variegatus. Taxonomy (NCBI): domain Eukaryota; kingdom Metazoa; phylum Chordata; class Mammalia; order Dermoptera; family Cynocephalidae; genus Galeopterus; species Galeopterus variegatus. The sequence continues at coordinate 268,443 of NW_007726801.1, forward strand.
GCTGCACCACCAGTCTTTTTGTTTTAGCTTTTATACTTTTTTAAAAATTGTGGAATACTGCTCGTGGAAGAAATGTCCATGTCTGTTTTGGAAGGGAGGGACCAAGCCTTCTTGAGGGCACATGACAGCCCTGAACTGGCACAGAGAGCAAAGCTTAGGGGAGGACAGGAAGCCAGATGGCCTTAGGGGAACTTTGAAGAACGCCAGGCCAGGAAAACAGACTGTTGGCAGAAATGACGGGGAAGGAGGCAGGTGAGACGAGTCAGGGGAGCGGGACTCTGTTCGTCTAGAACAGCAAGTAGAGACACCAAGGCAGGAGTCCAGGTGGTGTGGGAGGGGCCGCGCTGCCCTTGCTCCCGTGGCCGATGCAGGATTTCCTGCTCCAGAACTGGACAGGTGGGGAACGGGCGCCATTGTCTACACTCGGCCTTATTAGAGACGATCCCTACAACCCACGGAGACTTCAGCATGAGCCTGGGAGTCGGGAAACCCCCCCAAACAGTGTGATCCTGAGCGGCCTCCTAACATCCTTTGCCCCAATTTCCTCATCTACAAAATAAGTGATCTTTTAAGTTTCTTTCAACATTAACTTTCATTCATTCATTCATTTGACTAACATTGAGCACCTACTATGAGCCTGCATGTGATGACAGAGAGGACCCTGCAGTCCTGGTGCCAACAGCTGGGCATGTCTAGGACTCAGCCAGCAGAAGAATGTTGTCCTCCCTACAGTGGGAGCAGGAGGAGGGGGGAGAGGAAGGGGAAGGAGAGAGAGACGAGAGGCTGGGATATGACGCAAGACTCCTCCTGAGGTTGAGGACTCCCGGCTTCCTGAGAACGACTAAGGAAGACAGATCCCGAGGGTGAAACTCTGCTGCCTTCTTAGTCCCCGGTTCTCCCAGCAGGAGAGAGAGGCCTCTAATGACTGACCATGGACAACAGGGAGGGGCTGGTTTCTGGAAATACGCACTCAAGATGGTGCACCAGCAGGGAGGGGTTGGGCCCATGGGCCGCTTCCCATGTCAGCCGATTCACAGGAAAACAAATGAATTAATCAGAAGAAACCTGCCTTGCATCTCCAAAGGCTTTGAGATTTGATGGAGGAAATAAGATTTGGAGGCATGGTTGATGTTTCTCCCTCTTCCCGCTGTAGGCGATGACTTCAGGATAGAAAAGCAAGTGTGGAAATTTAACTGGGTGCTGTTCAGACATCAGCAATGGGCAGGATTTGTTTTGCTAAATTATGGCCTATATCACCAGAAATCTCACGGAGCCTGAGAAGGACACCCACAGGCCTTGTTAAGTGGGCTTTAAGCTAAATTTTGAGGGACAGGGAGAGAAGCGCGACTAGGTACAGTGATAAATGACAGCTTTGACATATGAATTACTCCCGAGGGAAGAAACTGTCTGTCTGAAACCCCAGGGATGGAATGAACAGAGGAATTCCTAACATAGTGGATTTTACATAGGAAAAAACAATGTTACATGGAAATATCGATAGAATTTTATTTTAAGTCACCCAAGGGCAGACGAGGAGAATGTAAATTTGTCAAATGTTAAGTAAAAAGAAACAGTATACTTTCTGGGCTTAGGGTTTTTTCTTTTTTCTTTTGATATTTATTTTTATGTTGTTAGATCTGCCTGTTGGTTATTGAAGTAGATTAATTTATTTGTGTTTCCTTTTATGGTAAAGGCAGACACATCTTGACTTACTCGGATTTCTTAGTTGCTTGAAGCTGAAGATCCAAGTTAAAAATGCCATTTATTCTGATCATGTTCTTAGGGACTTGGTGGCAGCAGACAGGAAGGGGACACCCCAGAGAGGGGAAAACGACTTTGGGAACTTCCCTACACCCTGACAGAGACCTGGCTAGCACAGTGGTAACAAAGTATAAGTCATAAAGGTATCTAAGTGTGTGCTGTACCACTGTAGACAACCACCTGCTCTCACGGAACAACCTACAACACACCTTGCGGTCATGCCCAAGGTAGCACCAAGGAACTCTCGAGCCAGCAGATCTGGGTTCAAATCTTGACTTAAGTCATAAAGGTATCTAAGTGTGTGCTGTACCACTGTAGACAACCACCTGCTCTCACGGAACAACCTACAACACACCTTGCAGTCATGCCCAAGGTAGCACCAAGGAACTCTCGAGCCAGCAGATCTGGGTTCAAATCTTGAC
>NW_007726801.1:271185-275563 GCF_000696425.1 Galeopterus variegatus
AAACAGTGACCCACAGCGAGGCAAGCCCAGGAACAAAACGAGATATTTCCATTACACACTTTTAGAAGGCTTTTAATTTATCCAGTATTCTTGGTTAGCAGGGCCTATTTCTTTATAGAGTTAGGTCAGATTTATTTAACACACAAAAATTATTATGAATAATTACGGTGCTCCATAAATGTTTACTGTTACGACGGTCCTGGTGGTGATAACCATCATTAGCATCTTTCAGATCTACAAATCTCTAATTTGCAGCCAGGCTGGGGAATCATCAAGTGAGATTTTCAGAGAAAGGTGAAAGGATGAGAGAGAGACAGACAGAGAGAGGGACACTACCCCACGACCCCTGCAGCCAGAAACACTTTCAATTTTGAGATAAGGTGTGGGCCTGTGATGGGATCTCTTATGCTTCAGTCGCTTTGTCTGTAGGATGCAGAAATGGCTTTTTATACTCCTAGAGTTGAGGCACAGACCAGATGCCCTCTTGGGTTTGGGTTTGGTATAATTCTATGAGATGCTTTCCAACAGGCTCGTCTGCTGAATGTCCCAGAGCAATCATCTTCTGAGTCTTGCCGTAGCCTGATCACTGAAAACTCACTCTTTCCTGATAACCTGATGAAGGACTTTCCTAAACAGAAAACAGCAGCTCCCGTAATTATGCAGAGTGTTTACAAAGCCAGTCCTATGTTAATAATGCAACCCAAGGTCACACCTGAAGTTAGGTTTTCATATACCCCGCATGGGACAATGGCGTTGGCCCTTTGCCCTGGCTGTACCCTAGAGTCCCCTGGGGCTTTTAAGACCAGACCAACTGTATCAGAATCTTCAGGGGTGGATCCCAAACGTGTGCAATTTTTAAAAGGTTCTTGAGGACATGGAAATACCCCTGGCTGCTCTTGGGCTTGGATTTGCATGTTCGTTCTGACTAGCTGTGTGGGTAGGAGAAGGTACCTGAAGGAGTTTGAAACCCATATAGAGTCTCTAGGTGTCTAGAGTCAGATTCTGCCTAGAGGTAGGCTGGGGTCTGCTTTGTGACCCTAAGTTGATTCTCCATTCAAACCAAGCACTGGCTCACTTCAGTCAGAAAATCTGGGAATTTGGCAAGGGCGGGCAGTCCTGTTTGCTTCTGGGTAGGAAGGCAGGGAGATCCCCCACAGTGTCGGCACGCAGGGCACCATCTCCTGAGGATGGTTCTAGGCTGAGATGAAATGGCATTCCTGTTACAAGTGGCTGGCAAGAGCATCCCAGGGGGATGGAAGAGTGGGATGGCTCTCTGCAGTGGTGGCACCAGTGATGAGCAGAGGGGAGGGACAAGGGGCACTTGGGCTGCAAGACAAATGTCTCAGATGCATGTTTAATGTCCTTTAACAATAAACACAGTAAAAACGAACTACCAGGAAATGCAGCTAGTGGAAAATTCCAGTGGGACGGAACCCAAAGAGAAAGTCTGGCATGGCTGGAGAAGAACTTTCTACAGTGACTGAGACAAGATCATTTACAAAGTGAGAAAAGCACCACGAAGGGTGTCTGCAGAGGTAGAAGGCAGTGCTGGGGATATGTCTCTGTTTCAGGAATGTTCTGTCCCGAGAGGGCTAAGCATTCAGGGACACAGGGGAATCAGGGGAGAAGCAACCCATGTGCCGTTCATCTTGCACCATGAGAATTCATAAACTTGGAGGGTGGGCCTTGAAAAAGTCACAGAATGAGGGGGAAAAACCACAATAAACCAGGACCTTCCAGGAAAACTTACTACCCTTGGGGCTGAGAGCTGGGATGACAGGTCACACAGATGGTGTTGGCAAAGGTGACGGATGAGCATGTGCGCGCCGTCCCACTGGGCAGCCATGGGCAGGGCACCCCCATCGCCTGGATGATTGACACTTTCTCAGTGCTTTGAAAGTGCAGTGCAAACACAGCTGCAAGTCCCCACCCCAGAAGCCAGCCCGAAGCCCCCCTTGTGGAGATGCTGAGATGTGAGAGCCAGTCCCAGCAAGGACCCTTATCTTCTCAACTTATTTCTCTTCTCAACGCAGAGCTCTGTCATGGCTCGTCTTTTGTGTCAACTTGGTTAGGCTATAGTACTCAGTTATTTAATCCAACACTAATCTCAGTATTGCTGTGAAGGTGTTCCGTGGATATGGTTAATATCTACGATCAGCTGACTTTCAGTAAAGGAGATTATCCTCGATAATGTGGGGGAGCCTCTTCCAATCACTTGAAGGCCTTAACAGCNGATGCTTTCCAACAGGCTCGTCTGCTGAATGTCCCAGAGCAATCATCTTCTGAGTCTTGCCATAGCCTGATCACTGAAAACTCACTCCTTCCTGATAACCTGATGAAGGACTTTCCTAAACAGAAAACAGCAGCTCCCGTAATTATGCAGAGTGTTTACAAAGCCAGTCCTATGTTAATAATGCAACCCAAGGTCACACCTGAAGTTAGGTTTTCATATACCCCGCATGGGACAATGGCGTTGGCCCTTTGCCCTGGCTGTACCCTAGAGTCCCCTGGGGCTTTTAAGACCAGATCAACTGTGTCAGAATCTTCAGGGGTGGATCCCAAACGTGTGCAATTTTTAAAAGGTTCTCAAGGACATGGAAATACCCCTGGCTGCTCTTGGGCTTGGATTTGCATGTTCGTTCTGACTAGCTGCGTGGGTAGGAGAAGGTACATGAAGGAGTTTGAAACCCATATAGAGTCTCTAGGTGTCTAGAGTCAGATTCTGCCTAGAGGTAGGCTGGGGTCTGCTTTGTGACCCTGAGTTGATTCTCCATTCAAACCAAGCACCGGCTCACTTCAGTCAGAAAATCTGGGAATTTGGCAAGGGCGGGCACTCCTGTTTGCTTCTGGGTAGGAAGGCAGGGAGCTCCCCCACAGTGTCAGCACGCAGGGCACCATCTCCTGAGGATGGTTCTAGGCTGAGATGAAATGGCATTCCTGTTACAAGTGGCTGGCAAGAGCATCTAACCTCCGACGGGACCCAGGGGGATGGAAGAGTGGGATGGCTCTCTGCAGTGGTGGCACCAGTGATGAGCAGAGGGGAGGGACAAGGGGCACTTGGGCTGCAAGACAAATGTCTCAGATGCATGTTTAATGTCCTTTAACAATAAACACAGTAAAAACGAACTACCAGGAAATGCAGCTAGTGGAAAATTCCAGTGGGACGGAACCCAAAGAGAAAGTCTGGCATGGCTGGAGAAGAACTTTCTACAGTGACTGAGACAAGATCATTCACAAAGTGAGAAAAGCACCACGAAGGGTGTCTGCGGAGGTAGAAGGCAGTGCTGGGGATATGATGTCTCTGTTTCAGGAATGTTCTGTCCCGAGAGGGCTAAGCATTCAGGGACACAGGGGAATCAGGGGAGAAGCAACCCTTGTGCCGTTCATCTTGCACCATGAGAATTCATAAACTTGGAGGGTGGGCCTTGAAAAAGTCACAGAATGAGGGGGGAAAAGCCACAATAAACCAGGACCTTCCAGGAAAACTTACTACCCTTGGGGCTGAGAGCTGGGAAGACAGGTCACACAGATGGTGTTGGCAAAGGTGACGGATGAACATGTGCGCGCCGTCCCACCGGGCAGCCATTGGCAGGGCACCCCCATCGCCTGGATGATTGACACTTTCTCAGTGCTTTGAAAGTGCAGTGCAAACACAGCTGCAAGCCCCCACCCCAGAAGGCAGCCCGAAGCCCCCCTTGTGGAGATGCTGAGATGTGAGAGCCAGTCCCAGCAAGGACCCTTATCTTCTCAACTTATTTCTCTTCTCAACGCAGAGCTCTGTCATGGCTCGTCTTTTGTGTCAACTTGGTTAGGCTATAGTACTCAGTTATTTAATCCAACACTAATCTCAGTATTGCTGTGAAGGTGTTCCATGGATATGGTTAATATCTACGATCAGCTGACTTTCAGTAAAGGAGATTATCCTCGATAATGTGGGGGAGCCTCTTCCAATCACTTGAAGGCCTTAACAGCAAAAACAGGGTTCCTGGAGAAGAAAAAATTCTGCCTCAAGACTGCAGCATCAACTCTGGCCTGAGTTTCCAAACTGCCAGCCTGCCCTGCCCTACAGACTTCAGACATGCCACCTGAACCCATAGTCCCATAATCACATGAACCAATTCCTTACAATCTCTCTTCTCTCTCTCTCTCTCTCTCTCTCTCTCTCTCTCTCTCTCTCTCTCTCTCTCTCTCCTGTTGGTTCTGTTCCTCTGGAGGTCCCTGACTAGGACAGCCTCTCTTTCCCTGCCAATGAAACGGGGGTGATGATAGCTCCTAATTCATAAAGTTACTGCGATGATCAAGATGACTTTGGTATGTAACGTACTTAGTTTAGAGTTGGGCATATAAACATTCAATTGTCATCATTACCAGCAGAGAA
>NW_007726801.1:275938-280299 GCF_000696425.1 Galeopterus variegatus
AACGTACTTAGTTTAGAGTTGGGCATATAAACATTCAATTGTCATCATTACCAGCAGAGAAGGAGTCCAAGTCCAATCCCTTCCTTTTACAGATAAGGAAACTGAGGCACAGCGAGGGGGATGATAAAAGCTAACACGTATGTAATGCCAGCACTGTTCCAAACATTGTACACGTATTAAGTGGCTTAATCTTTGTGACAACCTTATCAGCTACCTGATGTTACTATCCCCATTTTACAGACAGGAAAACTAAGGAACACAAAGACTCTGTCAGTGATCCATGCTGCAGTGAGTGGCAGCTCGGTGCCCCTGTGGGCTCTGTTGGCCGGGGTGGCACTAGTACCCAGGTCCCAGGGCTCCCTCTGGGCTCTTTCCAGCCTTCCCACTCAGTGGCACGCTCCTTAGCCAGAGAGAAGTCTAGGTTTGGTCCAAGTGTGATTGGGAGCCCCCCTGTCAGCACAAGCTTCTTCACTCTGCTACCAGCTGAGTGTCCCAGAGAGAGGCAGTTTAAGGAGTGGGACCCACCACACAGTGACTGACTGGAGGCCAGGATACCTAGCCATGCCATTTTCAAGAAAAAGTTTGTCCTTTCTAAAGAACCACCTCCCCCCGGTACCTCTCTCCTTCTCAGCTACACTTGAATCAGTCAGTCACCAAGTCGAAGTCACATCTATAGCTAAGGAGGTGAGTTTTCCTCTTCCTTCCAGTCTTAAATTACTAATTAAAATGTCCTGGAGACTAAGTGCATTGCAAAAAGAGCCTGCGTGGCTTTCTAAAGCTTCTTATTCATAACCAGAGGGAAGTTCCTTCTCCTCTCATCGTTATAATAAGGATTCTTTTCGAAGGGTATCTGTTTCATGCTCCCCACAGCTCAGGCCCCAGTTTGGTCCCAGCAGGGGAGGCCGGTGGAGTTTAATTATACTCCTCCTATAGGGAACATTCAAGGAACGAGGCTTTGAAAAACAACTTGTGCTACCGAAAGAAAAAAAAAATCACATTAAGCAAGTGAGAAACAAGCACTGCTTTCGTATCCTAGAGACCCAATCTAAATATTTAAATTTTAAAGACAGATTTCTAAATGCTTAACTTTATAAAACTTGCACATTGCAATTCACAGGGGAGTCAAACATCCCTTCTGATCTGGAATATTCACATGCCTGGACTAACAGGCTCATGGAGTTGATATTTTCACACATGCCATATTTAATTATAAAACATAATCTTAAACAACAACACACAGAGAACAAAACATAATGCTGCTCACCATCCTGCCGCAAAACAGACTTATAGAAAATTTAGGGTAAATCGAATGTTGGGGCCACAAGCAAACATTTTGGAAAGGTCCTTTTTCTCTTTTGTTTCTCAATTTTCTTTCCTCTCTTGGCTCCGAGAGGCCCAGGTACTGGCTGTTACTGAGCGTGGAAGTAGCCCCCGGGGCAGAAGCTACTAATGTGCTGACCTCTAGTCGACATTCAGCTCCCGTGACATGAAAGAGAGTAGAACAAAGGCCAGCAGGTGGACAGTCAGCAGAGGAAGGGATGACAGGGAGTGAGTTCCCTGTTCCTGGCAGCATTCAAGCCCAGCTGTATGATCTTCTCCCAGATGTCTGACTCAGGCGGGAGGCTCTAGGGCCCAGGTTCCACTTTCCTTGGAATGACATGTTCTGGGCATCACCTCGTGGGTCTGTGCAATTCCCTATGGGAGCTCGATTGTAGAATGGTAGGGACCGCCCTGCATGGCCTTCCCCTGTCTCCATCTCTCTCAGCAGTGGCCACTCCGGTCACTTCCTTCCTCCCAGGATGCAGGAAGCCCCAAGACTTACCCAAGTGCCTCACTGTGCCTCCCCACCTCACATCTGCCCTCTGTTAGTCTCCAGTTAGGAAAGGAGTGAGCGATCGTTCATCTGCTCCTTCTCTCGACACCTGCTTCCACGGGCCCGCTGTGTGCCAGGCACGGTTCTAGGCCCTGGGATCTACCAGTGCACCCAGCATGTGCGGCTCCTGCTCTCAGGGGCCTGCTTCCTGGTGGGGCCTTGATTCTACTGCTCCTCTCGAGAGGAGTGGCCTGTTCATGATGGATAATGTGTCAAAACCAAGGAAGGCCCTCCTGACGGTGGCAATCCAAGCCCAGAGATGGTTTTTTAGGGACTAGAGGTCTTTAAATTCCCACCAGATGAGAGCATTTTGAAGCTCCTATTCCACTGGTGTAAAAGTAGCTTGGGTCAACAGAGTCCAGGGAAATTTTTTTTTAAGTGTGTGTTTTTATTCTTTTATTTCAAAAGCTAATTGTTGGAAATAAAACCCATTCTTTTGATGTTTTAAGAGCCCATAATGCGAGCAGTAGTTAAATAAATGAGCCATTCAGTTGTGAATCTAGTTCAATGCCAAGCGGAAACCCACAGAACACTGAGCTTCACCTGTGGAGTTAACTTTCCCACGTTTATTTTTAATTCTTGCTTTCCTGGATTGATGTGAACCGATCCCACCAGCTTATTTGCTTAGCAAAGCTTGGCTTCTCTAGAGGCGCAGGTATTGAATATAAAATACTCTGATTTGCTACATGAAAGTCACCACATATATGCTGATAGGTGTTGCCACTCCCGGGAGGAACATCTCTTTGCAGATCACCTCTCCCTCTCTCTGCAGGGACTCAAGGGGGAGAGGGGATTTGGAGCATTAATTGCTCAAAATTCAAAATGCTGAACTGCCAGGCAGCCCAGAAAATACACTGGCAAGTCCTTCCTGCCCTTCAACCTGCCTCCCGCTGTCCCCCCACCCCACTGCATGCCGGTGGGACCTCGCTGTGTGCAGTTACAAGCTTCTGGGATGGCCAGGGCTCCCAAGTGGGCACAGGGTCAGGAGGTGGAGCAGGGAAGAGTCTGGTCTCTCTGGATCTAGGGAATAGAATGAGAACAAGGATAAGGGAAAGAAAGAGGGGCAGGAGATGAAACAGTGCTGTGAATATTGAAGAGAGGACAGAGGAAAGAAAACAGAAATGGGGCAGGATAAGAGGGGAGAGGAAAGAGAGGAAAGAGAGGCAGAGCCACAGGGGTCTCTAGGCTCCTGATGGCACAAGACCTGGGGATGTGCTGCCATTGCTGTGGCTTCTGGAGTAGGTCACAGTCAGGGTGGGGAGTTTCCCCAGGGGTCACTGTGGGCATGGGCTCTGGATGTCTCCGGGTGCAGAAGAGTTTGGAGCCCTGGGTAGTGGCAGAGGAAGGAGTTGGCCCTGAGCGGTGCTCATTTACAGTCCAGGTGGACCCTGAGGTGTACCCAAGAAGAGAATGGGCAGGTGACCTGGATCACTAAGAACATTCTGTGTATATTATAAGTATGTGGATAGTTAAACTCTGCCACCTGATCCAGATTGATTGGTCACCCTACTTTGGGGACTCCTGAGTTGTCTACTGACAGGGCACAGAAGTGCCCAGTTTCCTGTCTTCCTTCTGGGAGTTGGTGCTTTGGTAGCAGCAGCCACACATCATAACTTCCAAGACAGAGCTCTGGGCACACACCCAGGGAAGCCCCTCTCTGTGGGCTGTGAAGACATCCTTGCCTGATATCAGTTGCTGGGATGCTAATCCCCTGGGTCAGACACGTCCAGAAAGGACAGGAAGTGGGAAAGCTGGGCAGATTTCCAAGGTCCTCCCACAGCAACTCCTGATCCCTAAGTAAAATAGTGCAGATTTTCTTCTGGGTCACCAGAGAAATGACATTGGGGAAGTTCTGTTGACGACAGTACTTTGGTATGGCCTCCGCATGGCACCTAAAGCACTGTATGCACCAAGGGCTCATTAGGGGAGCTTAAGGATGCAATGGAACTCCTGCCTGAAAGGACCAGCCTGGTGGGTGCATGATGCATATGACAGGTCCCCAGTCTACACACGAATCCCGAGAGAAGGCTCTGCTTGCCGTCCTCATCTGCTTTGAAAATGCATTTAAATCAACTCAAAAGCTCCCCCCTAGATTCCCTCCATGGAGGAAGTTACTTAAGGAAGGAAAATGACTTTAGAATTAATTTGGAAGGATTAATACACTTCTAAAATGAATTAGGATTGGGTAATTCCTGCATCGCTTCATCTCCCACTCAATCAGGTGAGTGGCATCATGATTACTGGAATAATCATGAAACCATAAAATTTGTTAACAAAAGGTAAATCACTGCAGAACCTCAGCATCACTCCCTACCATTTGGAATAAACTCTTGCTGCGTACATCACAACCGAGAGAGATGAGGGTTGGTGGTTTAGAACCCGGCTCCATCCTGTGTGGGCCATGGACTGCAGCATCAGCATCACGTAGGAGCCTGTTAGAAATGCAGATGCTCGGGCCCCGCCCTACACCTGCAGGCTCAGAGTCTGC
>NW_007726801.1:280785-283552 GCF_000696425.1 Galeopterus variegatus
GGCTCAGAGTCTGCATTTTAACAAGATCCCCAGGTGATTCCTAGGCACATTCAATTTTGAGATGCTTCAGCTGGGGGCTGGTGCTGCAGCCTGTTACTGCCGATCTCACATTGTGATGTCCCAAATCTCTGTTTTATTGTTCAGCTTTAGGAGTGTACATTGTTCCCTGTTCCTGTGTCTTTCCTTGCACTTTGTTCTGTGCTCTGTTGCACTGTCATGGGATCTGTAGGATAGTCAGGAACCAGAGGGCCACTAAGCCCGGTGTGATTGCATTGATGGGGAAGAGCTGAGCTTGCTCCTGAGCAGGACCCCAGCAGACCTGGGCAAAGGGCAGAAAACCTTCCCAATGGGGAAGATCCCTTGGTCTCAAAGTCAACTATGCCCTCCTCCTTACATGAAGATTGACTCTGAGTAAGATCCAAACTGGGAGACATTTTTTTTTTTCCATTGTGAGGATGAATTTGTGTTAAGCTATTCACATTTTTTTCACCTGAACTTCCCCCTGTGACAAAAGACATGTATTTATGAAATAGCTGGTTGGAGGTAAAATGTCTATTTTTTTTTTGTAGCCACAGAAAGTGCTTTTTCTCTTTGAGATCCTCTGGATGCTTCAAGGNTGAGGATGAATTTGTGTTAAGCTATTCACATTTTTTTCACCTGAACTTCCCCCTGTGACAAAAGACATGTATTTATGAAATAGCTGGTTGGAGGTAAAATGTCTATTTTTTTTTTGTAGCCACAGAAAGTGCTTTTTCTCTTTGAGATCCTCTGGATGCTTCAAGGAACAAATCCCCAACCTTGCTCACCTTAGCAGCATGAGCTAATCAGCCGAAATAACCAGCACAGAATGTTCTTTTATCCTTACGAGAAAAAGAAAGAGTAAGTTGTACTTTAATTAGATATATATAATAGTTACAAAGGAGCTCTTCAAGAGGAGTTTTAAGAATTTGGTCTTCCTTCTAAGGCACAACTGCTCAAATTATACTAAAAAGGGGCTGTATGTCAATCCAATCCAGTTTGTGATAAATTTACAACTGGGTTCTGCACAGCAGATTTATAACAACAATTAAGCAGAAGGAAAATGGGCCATAAATTTTGGCTGGCACAGTCCGGCGCAAATGAGAAGAGAACGAGTTAGCCAGATCAAAAGTCAATGATTTCAACATAAAGTGCTCAAGCTATAGCAAAAACAATTTATATGGAAAGAAGTTGGGGCTTTTTTCTCTCATCCTTTTCAAAATTATATCTTGAACAGTACAATAAAGCATCCACATGACAAAGGTCTGATTAAATAATTGGCGTGGCTTTTCAATTTTACAAGTGCTACAATTGGTATAAACCTCTCCCCACTCCCCCATTATTAAATTTAATCAACGTACCTCCTCTTCAATATGACTTAAGGTGACGTGGGGAAAAGAGAGAGTTTTCCAAGAGATTGGGGGACTTGAGAAAGTTCAATTAAACTGAATTTTGATGGTGGGATGAGAGGAGGGGAGGCCAGACAAAATTCCCAAGTCAGATGATTTGGAAGAAAACACATGTGGCTTAGAAAGAATTAGCCTAGAGGCATGAATTATAATGTAGTTTATGACTGTATTGTAAACTGGAACAGAAATCTATACCCTGAAAGGAGGAAGGCAATCAAGACCATTTGGGGCAAGAGAGGTGGTAAGAGATGGGATATTGCCAGACACAAGGTGTGGTTTGTAAAACATGGAGACGATCCCCAGTAGTGAAGGACCTTCTAGAATCCTTGTAAGTGCAGAAGTTTAATTCTCCTAAAAGCAGAGCACCTGAATTACTGACTTTCACGGCTGACATCCTCGCTTCCCGAATGGTAAAGGATACGACAAGGTAAACTGCCCACCTGGGCTTCTTCCTAACCCACAGGAAACAGTGAGTGGCCCTGCAGAATCACAGGAGACTTGGTAGGCAGTGGCCATGTCATCTACAAGAAACACACAAGAGCAGGCTGTTCTGGACACTGTTAGACTTAGACCTTCAATTTTGGAAAGCCAGTTTTTAAAAGTTCTGAGGAAAGATGAGTGTAATCACATAACAAAAGAAATTCGAAACTGGGAGCTTCTAATCTGGGGACCACGGAGTCTACGTACATGGGTGGACACACATTGTTTTCTGGCCACCCAGAAGCCATTCACCCCACTTCCGGTAACCGGGATTTGGAGATCCACCTCACCCCCTTGTGGGATCTGAGTGGCTTAGTTGAGGCCCCATCTAGACCCCAGCTGCAGGGGTGGGGAACATGACCCAGGTGTAAGCCAACCAGTGTGTCATATCCCCCTCAGCCCCAGTGATTGGTTGAGGGGTGGACGCATGACCCAGCTGATCACTGCTGGTCAGGTGCAGTGAGATTTGCTGAGACTTCTAGGAAAGAGACTCTTGCTTCTTCATGCTGAACTTGAACCTGCTCTTCACCACCCCCATTCTCAGCCTACAAAGACATTGGAAGGTTTAAGAAAAACTTATCGGAGCAAGGAACCATCAGCCTAGGGAAGGGTGTCCCCCGCTTCCCTGTCCCAAGCCAAAGAAGGGGATCTCCAACAGAGCCTCTCATAGAGACAGGGCTGCTGCCCGAGCCTGGCATTTCATTCTTCTTGATTGTCTGCTTCTGCAGCAGAATTGCTAATTTGCCCTCTCTGCCTATGAGAGCAAAGAAAAGAAATTGGAGAGAAGTGGCAGGCAGGGCCGAGGGAGGGATGGCAGAGGGGGCAGCCACCACTGGTGTAGCCAAGGCATGTGTCTCCCT
>NW_007726801.1:284591-290122 GCF_000696425.1 Galeopterus variegatus
TGGACTTTTCAATGCCTGAAACTGACCAGAAACCTTTGAGATCTGTCCAAGGTATCACCAAGGAAAGAGAAAGGAGATTCACCCAAGTACATTTAAAGGACATAATAGGAGAAAACACCACACGGTTTCAAGTTTGTACCTTACTTAGTTCAGACTATTCAAAATACTGGTTACGCAGCTGTCTTGAGGCCACTAGGGGAGATCCTGCCTGAATATGGAGGATGCCCAGAGCAACTGGAGCCAAGAGACAGGGAAAGAGAACAACCTGGATCCTGCGTCAAGCCGTACCTGAAGGCAGCCCTAGCTCTGGGTTTTCAGTTACTCGGTCAGTGAGCTCCCTGAGTTTTCTGTCACTGTCCACAGAAAGAATTCTAACTGACAGTGCATGTTTCTGCTCTTTTCCTTGGAGCAAGGGACAGAGTTCTCATCAGATTCTCATAGGCCATTGCTATAAAAGGAAATGGCTCAGCTCCAATCCAGCAGCCTCAGAGACAGAAACAAGGGAAGCGCCCCAATGAGCTGTGTGGACGCTCTGCAGAGATGTCACAGAAGAGCTAGACCAGGATATCCTGTGTGTAGAGGCTGGAGCCCCAGAGTCTGGCATTAACTGGCACTCGAGAAATATTTGTTGAATGGAAACCAGCAGGAAGATTCTAACAAGTCATACTTTACATGCAAATTTTCAGGAATATTTTCAGGAAAATATCTAATGTGTGAACATCTAATCTGCATCTCCGTGTCCTGACAGATGGCCCATATTAACACAGCTCTGATTATAGTTAAAAAAANAATCACATAACAAAAGAAATTCGAAACTGGGAGCTTCTAATCTGGGGACCACGGAGTCTACATACATGGGTGGACACACATTGTTTTCTGGCCACCCAGAAGCCATTCACCCCACTTCCGGTAACAGGGATTTGGAGATCCACCTCACCCCCTTGTGGGATCTGAGTGGCTTAGTTGAGGCCCCATCTAGACCCCAGCTGCAGGGGTGGGGAACATGCCCCAGGTGTAAGCCAACCAGTGTGTCATATCCCCCTCAGCCCCAGTGATTGGTTGAGGGGTGGACGCATGACCCAGCTGATCTCTGCTGGTCAGGTGCAGTCAGATTTGCTGAGACTTCTAGGAAAGAGACTCTTGCTTCTTCATGCTGAACTTGAACCTGCTCTTCACCACCCCCATCCTCAGCCTACAAAGACATTGGAAGGTTTAAGAAAAACTTATCGGAGCAAGGAACCATCAGCCTAGGGAAGGGTGTTCCCCCCTTCCCTGTCCCAAGCCAAAGAAGGAGATCTCCAACAGAGCCTCTCATAGAGACAGGGCTGCTGCCCGAGCCTGGCATTTCATTCTTCTTGGTTGTCTGCTTCTGCAGCAGAATTGCTAATTTGCCCTCTCTGCCTATGAGAGCGAAGAAAAGAAATTGGAGAGAAGTGGCAGGCAGGTCCGAGGGAGGGATGGCAGAGGGGGCAGCCACCACTGGTGTAGCCAAGGCATGTGTCTCCCTAGGGCCCCGTGGATACCACAGAAGGCATCACAGCTCGAGCTATGCTGCCAGTAACCTGCTCAGGACAGCTGACTGCCATGAGGACGTTCAGCACCCAGAAGCCGTGGGCAGGAACTGGCCGTGGGAGCTGGAGCCCATCTCCACCTTGGGGAATTGGGGAGTGGGGATGTCCCGAGAGTCCTCTGAATAACTCTGTGTCATCTCAAGGAAGGCACTGAGAGCAGCCTCAGGCAGGTGGGATTTGGGAGTCTGTTCACAGGCCCCAACCCCTGGAGGACAAGGAGGCCCAGGAAGGGCAGGGGAGGAGAGGGAGGAGCTGAAAGGACTGACCACACCATCCCCAGGGTGGTGTCCTCAGGCCGAAGGGCAGCCACGGATAGAAGAGCATTAAATCGGGTCTGAGAACTAAGTTTTAACCTGGACCAGATTGGTTTGGACTTTTCAATGCCTGAAACTGACCAGAAACCTTTGAGATCTGTCCAAGGTATCACCAAAGAAAGAGAAAGGAGATTCACCCAAGTACATTTAAAGGACATAATAGGAGAAAACACCACACGGTTTCATGTTTGTACCTTACTTAGTTCAGACTATTCAAAATACTGGTTACGCAGCTGTCTTGAGGCCACTAGGGGGGATCCTGCCTGAGTATGGAGGATGCCCAGAGCAACTGGAGCCAAGAGACAGGGAAAGAGAACAACCTGGATCCTNAAAGGCCTACAAATATTCGTTGAGTGGGTACCATGTGCAAGGCTGTACAAAGCAACACTATGGTGACTGCTGAATTAATTTTTTTTAAAAGACAACCTCTAGATAATCCCATTGTTCAGTCAACACTGAACATCCCAACTGCTGCCTGGAGAAAGAAAATGACCTGGGGGCTTGCATGGCTGGGGCGGGGCTTTGGGCCTTGTTTTTTCTTGGAAGAGGGGTCTGGGCCCTGCGAGTCTAAGACTGTATTCTCAAGGTGAAACCACTTGTGTCATAATCACCAGGGCTGTTATTAAACATGCAGATTCCTAGCCCCCCGCCCAGACTTATGGAATCAGAACCTCTCAGGGCAGGCCCTGGAATCTGCATTTATTNCCCCCGCCCAGACTTATGGAATCAGAACCTCTCAGGGCAGGCCCTGGAATCTGCATTTATTTTTTATTTATTTATTTTAAAAGATGACCGGTAAGGGGATCTTAACTCTTAGCTTGGTGTTGTCAGCACCACGCTCAGCCAGTGAGCAAACCGGCCATCCCTATATAGGATCCGAACCCGTGGCCTTAGTATTACCAGCCCTCACTCTCCCGAGTGAGCCACAGGCCGGCCTGGAATCTGCATTTAAACAATTTTCCCTGATGGTTCTGTGTACACTAAAGTCTGAAAAATGTTACCTGCTGCAATCTGTTTATTTGCCCAGGGGGGTCTCAGCACCTTGTGACATGCTTCGCAGCCCCGGAGGAAGTGGTCCTCGGGGGATGAAGCCCCAATCCTAACCTGGGGGGATTGAAGGAGGTCAGGGTTTGGTGAGACAGCATCACCCTTGAGGTCATGGTCAGTTAAGGCCAGGCCAGAGGTAGGGGCGTGTGCACGAGGGCCTTTGAGTGGAAATGCTCACTGTGCCCCCTGGGAGATGAACACAACCAGACATGACTCTGCTTGCAGTGCTGAGACAGACTCCCAGAGCCCCATGGCTCTGGAGGGTTTTATTTGGAAGGGGGATATTGCTTAATAGATACAACGTATTGTTTCTCGGCTGGTGATTGAATTCCCATGACTTCTACCTCTTAGAGCTTTTGCCCCCTCTCCAAGCCTCTGCCACATCTCCTACACTGCCAGGCACTCACTAGAGGCTTCAAAGTCCTTCATGTGACCTGCCTTCTGCTTTATTTGAGATCAGGGGGCTCAACTTCCCTCCGCTGCCTTTCTAGGAGAGCATCCTAAGCTTCCTTTGGGAAGTCACCCTGCCAAGTTCTCAGTCACATGACTTAGTGCGATGGACCCCAGGGCTGAGGCTGATTGGTGCAAGCGCATTGGTGCTCCCATGCCCCTGGCCACAATAGTTGGATCAAGAATGGGCAGTGACCTAAGCATTTCGATCAGAGTGACCTTCATGACTCTTGCTGAGAATTTTAGGCCACAGACCCTCTCTTCTCCATTGGTGATGAGCAAGGAGGCATGTGGACCCAGAGGACCTTGGCAGGCTTCTTGGGGCATTGAGAGGACTGTGAACAAGGCCAACATCAGGAAACATAGCCAAGAACTAGGGAGAAGAAACTGGAATCTGGGTACATCTTTGAGGTCTGGATAAAGATTGCCTGAAGCCACATCTATTCCTGAGTTGCTGAATTATTTGTACTCACTAATACAAATTTATGAGTTTTTTGTTTGTGTGCATGGTTCTTTTTTCTTAAATCAATTTGGGTTGGGGTTTTGATACCTGCCACTAAATGCATCCTAACAGATGTGGCTTCCAGCTCCCCTTATTTCTCCTGCAGTAATGTACCCCAATCCTCTTTGGTCCCTCTCCCTCCCCTCTCCTCAATTTAAAAATAAATAAATAAACAACTACCTCTATAACAGGATACGATGGGTGGTAGGGTTATTTGGATTCATGGCTTGTTGAGACTCCATGCCCAAAGAATATTGATTAATGGATCAATGTCAATCTGGAGGGGAGCCCTGTCCTGCTCAACAGTTTAATCAATGAGTTGGATGAAATAAGAGACATGCTTAGCAAGTCTCAAAAGACACAAAGCTGGAGGAATTGCTAATATGACAGATGGCAGAATCGAGATTCAAAATTATTTTGACTGACTCAAACAGTAATAAGGGTAAATATAAACTCTTGCATCTAGGCTCAGAAAATCAATTGTATAAGCAGGTGGACTGGGGAGACCTGCTTGGCAGTTGTCATAATGACATAGAACTTGAAGTTGACCAGAAGCTCATGTTGAGTCAAAAGTTGAGACAACTAGTAACACAGTTAATGCAGTTTTCAAATATTTAAAAGCTGCTACAGAGAAGAAAGACTAACCTTGCCTCTACTTCCCCAGTAGGATAAAGAAGTGGCATTTTCTGGAAAGTATTTTTCAGTTCATTGCATGAAAAAATGTTCTAATGGTTCCAATAATAGAACAGCCACCTTCCAAACCTGTGAGTGTAATAGTAATTACATCAGAATGTTACAGAAAGGATTCCACTATGGCAGTTTTCCTTTTAAAGCACAGATTTTTTAAATGATTCTCTTCAACAACTCGTAAGTCAAAGTAATACGCATACAAGCATCCTGGGGGAAATGAGGTGACAGAGCGTCCTAGCTCAGCAGCCCTGTGAGTTTGCTGCAAGTCCTCCCAGAGGGGCCCCCTCCAGAAGGAACGCCGGGCGCTGGACTCGGGCACTGACCTGACCCCATCTGCGTGCCGGAGCCCACCTGGCCCTCATTTGTGCTCAGCGTGGCCGATTGGAGTCCGCTCCTGCCTCCACACGTGGCTCCATCTTCCAGCTCACACCCGCCTCCCTTGCACGGCAGCTGCACAGTCAGAGGGTGGGGAAGTGGCACCTCCCTCCCCATCCCTGCCTTTGACCCAACTCCTTCCTGGGACTTTGCAGCGTCCCCAAGCCAGGCCTGGTCTCACGACCTGCCCCAGACGGTGAAGCTATGTGCACACTTTGTCTTTTTTTCCCTTCTGTTGTTCTGAATGCTCCATATTACTTGCTAACCCGGAGAGACGGATAAGCTGGGTGATGACCCCACTTCATCTTTTTCTGTGTGTGTGTGTGGCTGGCCAGTACGGGGATCAAACCTGGACCTCAGTGTTATCAGCACCATGCTCTAACCAACTGACTCACCAGCCAACACCCCATTTTATCTTATAAACTTAGAAGATGGTTTTAGCAAGTTATTAAAAATGTTCACTTCTACAAACACAAAATCAGTTCCTCTGTGGCTATCACATGAACAACTGGACTCAA
Organism: Galeopterus variegatus; assembly: GCF_000696425.1. Taxonomy (NCBI): domain Eukaryota; kingdom Metazoa; phylum Chordata; class Mammalia; order Dermoptera; family Cynocephalidae; genus Galeopterus; species Galeopterus variegatus. Next base: position 290,059 of record NW_007726801.1, read on the forward strand.
TTCGTACTCACGTATTTCTCCTTGAAAAGGTCCACCTCTCTCAGAAGCTTTTCTTGGCAGTCAG
>NW_007726801.1:290680-291282 GCF_000696425.1 Galeopterus variegatus
GTACTCACGTATTTCTCCTTGAAAAGGTCCACCTCTCTCAGAAGCTTTTCTTGGCAGTCAGGGTTGGTGGCCAGCAGGTAGGTGGCAAAAGAGAGCGTGTTGGTGATGATCTCGTAGCCAGCAATGAGGAAGATGAAGGCCTGGCCCACGATCTCATCCACAGTCAAGGGCTTGGACAAGGCTCTGGGCTGGCATTGCCCGGAAGGCTTCACTGTGCATGGGGCAGAGGAGAAAACTTCTCTGACGATGTCGAAGTTCTCCACCCCCACAGAGCTCACAGAGTGTCGGGCATCCAGGACCATTTGGAGGAAGTCTCTCCTCCTCTAAGGGACAAAAGAAGAAAATGCACATTTTGGCTTTAATGTCACAGAAGTGAGCCTTCTTGGAGAACAAAGGGTATAGCTTTCAAAGAGTTCATTAGGAACAAAGATCCTCGTTGCTGGGTTATCTGAGATGGCGAGAAGTTGGAAACCACCTGACTGTCCCCCAGTACAGCGCTGCTTAGACAGATTCTAGTGCAGCAAAGAGCACGCTGTGATGTTGCCATTAGCAAGAATGAGGCTGTTCTGTCTGGGCTGATTTGGAGAGTTGCTGAACCACTT
>NW_007726801.1:291548-292622 GCF_000696425.1 Galeopterus variegatus
TGCCATTAGCAAGAATGAGGCTGTTCTGTCTGGGCTGATTTGGAGAGTTGCTGAACCACTTCGTTAAGTTAAAAAAAGCCAGTGCGGAACGGTATGCATGGTGGGATCTCATATCTGCAAAAACACTAAATGTACAGTATATATAATTATGCATGCGTATCTCTCTATGCATAGAAAATATTTAGCAATGTCCATACCCAACAGTTCATAGTGAGCTGGAGGAGGTGGGAAAACCAGGGGGGCTTTTATTCTTTACTTTATACATATTTGTGCTGTTCTGGGTTTTCCAACAATAAAACAAAGAAAACATCATATAGATTCAAATCAGAGCACGTGCTCCATTGTGCACTTATGCACAATGCGGGGCTTCTACAGGAGCTGTAAGGGTTTCTCACAGGGTAGGAAGTTATCAGAACTGGAGGCGGGGGCGGGAAGCAGCTTTGGTGAAGCGTGTCTTCAAAGTCTCCAGACTGCATTCTGCGTGCCCTAGCCCAGCCGCTTCTTGTCGGCCCCCTTTCTTTCTCGGTAATCCCCTACCCCATTTAAGTGGTTAGAATTTTCTTACCCCTTTCTCCTACCTTCTTTATCAGTAATTTGCATACTTTTAATATTTTTACTGCCACTAATTGTAACAATAGAAGCTTTCACGTATTGCTTTAGCATTAACAAAGTATATTCCTGGCACATCCCTTCTTTGAAATGCTGTTCAGTGTGATGAATGACAACCAAAATGTTGTTCTTTTCTGAAGTTTATGGGACTAAAAAGGCAAAAGGAGAGCATCAGAACCACCAACAGAGAAACATTATAATTTCAAAGTACTTTACTTGCTGTAGCATTTTCTCAACTCATTGGCTTCTGAATTCCTATTGCATGAATAATCTGTGCTACACACATTAGCACTTAATTTTGTCTTTTAAGATTGTTGTCATTTCACGTGTGGTTGCTTTTTCTCCTCCATAAGATCATAAGGACCTCCAGGGTGGGACCCTCCCTGCCCCTCCCCCTTGGTGCCTGGTGCTGTGCCAAGCACGTGTTAGGCACGCCGCGCATAATTCCACAGATGGAAACGCAGC
>NW_007726801.1:293069-297172 GCF_000696425.1 Galeopterus variegatus
TTTTAAGATTGTTGTCATTTCACGTGTGGTTGCTTTTTCTCCTCCATAAGATCATAAGGACCTCCAGGGTGGGACCCTCCCTGCCCCTCCCCCTTGGTGCCTGGTGCTGTGCCAAGCACGTGTTAGGCACGCCGCGCATAATTCCACAGATGGAAACGCAGCAGCGCAACAAGCATCTGCCTGCTATTCAGAGCAGGAACCTTGGATCATGAGACCTTGGCAGCCCTGCTGCTTCCCACTTTTGTGACCTTGGAAGGTGTCTGCTGAGATCCCAGCTGGGCTCAAGGCTAGGACTGTGGGTTAACACACCTTGAGGCCGGCTTCCCGCCAGCCTGCTCGGGTTGCAATAGCTGAGAAAATGGCAAAGCATCAGTGAGAGGCGGCTGCCTCATTCCACCCTGGCCCTGCTCATTCTGATTTTCCAGCTGCATCCTCAAGGGCTACCTCTTCCCAGCTTCTCTCCTGCTGCCAGGTCAACATCTGGCTGGCTGGTGTGGCCCCACTGTTAGCCCTGCTCCCATGGGGCAGAGCTGGGGCAGGGTAGCCCTAGATGGCATGGGGGGAAGTGAGCATCCTCTGATCCTTACTCCTGGATGCCTATCCAGGACCCCAGAGCACCCCAAGACCTCTCAGTTGGCCTATTTCAAACTCCTGGGGGTGCAATACAGTTGTGGTCTCTGAGGCTTTGCTGGGGTGGGGTATGGGTGATGATAGGAGGGAGGACACAGCCACATCCTCACGTGTCTTTTTCCAGGGGCAGAGCTGCAGGTGGCGTCCTTTCTTCTTATCCCAGCTCAGACTGGTAAAGGGCCATCAGCGTCTTCTGGAAATCTGTCTTAACCTCCAGCTACAGAGGCCAGAGCAAAGGGCCGCTCTCCAGGGCCTGGAGAGGATCTTTAGCATAGATGGGTGGCTTTCATTCCTAGTGCACAGTGGAAGCCATCTGAACACTGCCCATCTAGGGGCTGGAACAGTGCTGGTTTATGGTTATATCCAAGAAAAATACACACCCTGATAGATGTAGGTGTCTAACCACCCATCGGCTAGAGCTTAGAAAAATATTTACCTTTTAACATCTGTGCTGCATTTCACTGCACAAACACACATCTGCTTGATGGAATGTATACAGAGTTTAGATGGTTTTAAAGCAAGTTTTCTTAGTAACTATATAGCTCTGTCTTGACAGAGCAGTACTGGATTTGTGGTTGGGAGGTTTTTCTCAGATCAACTCATTGTTTGAAACAAATAGCTCTTGAGTTTATAAAAGGAAAAGCTCTAGGCAATCCCAGTAATTGGATCTTTAATAACCTCTCACCTCTTAGTAAGTCATTCAGTGCAACAGTTTTAAATTTTTCAGCCTGATTCCATAGCCATAAGGTTTCAGGCTAGGGGTGTGTGTGTGTGTGTGTGTGTGTGTGTGTGTGTGTGTGTGTGTGTGTGTGTGTGTGTGACAAAGCTCTCATAGGGCAGTGCTTTATACCAATATCGAGGTTTGAAAATGGTTTTCTTTACCCCTCTTCCCCCAGGTTCCATCCTGACTCTGCTGAAAAGCATGAATCTGGATAGAATGTTCTGTCCTTAAGCCTCAGAGCCAGACCAGGGATACCAGTTAGCCGATCCTTCTGCACCTCCAAGGGCATTCAGGTTGACTTGCCAGTGGTGTGGGCCAATGGGCCGTGAGCTTGTATACACCTTCCCACGCCTCTGGATCCAGACACATTGGCCGTGCAGTCCCCAGGGTGTGAGCTGGGCAGAACAACGTTGAGGCCCAAGGCTGCTCATGAAGTCAATGATTGACTCCTGATTTCATTCTAGGCCAGTGCCTTAACAATTGGACCTCACGAATTCCTCTGAGCCACTCAGTCTTTGTGAAAACCCTTTTAAAGCTCCATCTTGCACAAGTTAGGAAAAGCCATTTCAGCCCTGCTTGTCCTTTTAAGTAACTTTCTTTAATGCAACAAGGCCCTTTAGGAATAGCATTTACACATGCACAAGCATATCCTATATGGAAATTATCTGCTTTCACACTGAAAATTCCTATTTCTATTCTGAGCCAAGTTCAATCAACAAACATTTACTTGATTCTTACTATGTGCCGAGCATAGTGCACGTCGATAAGGAGGAAAGAAAACTGTAGGTCTCAGATGAAGCAAGATAAAGAGACGAGAGGGCCTCAATCAGGAATTTTATAGCAACATCCTCCCTACTAAAAGGGAATGTGAGATTGACTGACAGTTGCCTGAACTCCTCTCTAATATTTATGTTCATGCTGTAAAACTTCACCTCGCCGTTTTTCAGTGTGACGAATACACTCATGAAAATTACATGTGGGCACGTTTACCTAGAAAATTCTATTGGGCTGCTATCACCTGTGCTTGGGGTGATGCTGAACAGTTTGGGGGGCAGCTTTAATCCACCCCCCCATACCAGAGTGTGAACGAATGGCTCTGGGCTTCCCCTGTCCTCTGTCCCTTCTCCCCTCCCTTTTCTCTTTCTTGCTTGACCTTCCTCACCCTTCCCCTCTCTTTCTACTGCCCCTGGAAAGCTGTAAGTGGTAGAACTGCTAAAGGACAGCATGGTGTGATGCTCGGGGTTAGGAGGGAAGAGAGAGAAGAGACAGCGGTGCCAAATTAGGTTCCGTTCCATTTCAAGGCTGTGTCCTATTAAAATACGTTACCTCTTCTGCTGCTTGCTGGTCCCGCAAGGCAATCACATTCCTAATGAGTTTGTTAAAAAAGCCATTCAGTTCATCTCGGTTCTTATTGGGCAGAATCCGGGCCAGTGGGACCATTATGGATGGAAACGATACTTGAAAGAGAAAAATAAAAGTGGCATTGAAAAGGGGGCGGTAATAAACCAGGGCCATTAGATGTCTGTTCCCAGGGAGGGAGCTCTGGCCTTGCATTAGCGTCCTTGTGGAGGCCTGTCCTCCCCACCGAATGGCGGTTCCTGGAGCGGGGATTATATCTCACTCCATCTCAGCACGCCTCCCCGGTCCTTGCACATAGTAAGCACTCAATAAACATCTGTGCCATTAATTGAGTCCTTACTCCCATCCGGCCCTCAAGAGGTTGATCTCATAAGTTAATGTTTCAGGTTCAAGGTCTTTGTATTTCATTAGGAGAGAAGGTTACAGGCTATGTTTGCAGTCTTAGCAAGTGGTAGAAGCTGACTTACTTTAACTTTCTGGTCATTTGCATTGTTTTCTCTCTGGATAATTGTCCCCAGAGCAACCACCTGAATTGTCCCTAAGAGTTGCTGTGGCAGCTGCTGACAGGATGTGGTCCCATCTGCCATGGGCTCCTGCCTTGCTGTGCCACGTGCAGCTTGGGCTCTTGCTGCGACGCCCCCGGAATGGGTCACCTAGGTCAGGGACATTTAATCTCTCCTGGAGAGAGGCGCTGGGCTGAGGGGCTGAGGCCCTGTCCCGGGAGCTGGGCTCGGTCCAGTTTCTCAGCTTCCACGGTGGGCCTGCTGCACACCGGGCTCTAGGCAGGGGCAGGGCTGAGAGGACAGTTCCAGACATGCAGAGGTCTCAGAATGCTCGGCCAGGTCTCAAGAGCCAGCATCTGAACCATCACGAGGCAGCACAGAGGTGGGTTCGGCAGAGGCAGCCAGTGAGGGGCAGCAGGGATGGGACATAGAGCCACCGCCCCACAGGACACAGGACGGGTCCCGTGGCTGAAGGCACAAGGGGCTGGGCTCAGCAGGAGCAGCTGAATTGGGGCGGGGGTGGGTCAGTGAGTAATGAAGAGGCTGCTTGTCCCCACAGCCACTCCTTCCGTGATTTCAGGACAGAGTTGATGGGGATGACAGGGGCTCCCACTGAAACGGGCTCAGAATTGGGCATGAAACTGGCCAAGGAATGAACAGAATTTACCAGCCCAGCAGAATGGTTAGAAATCATGACGATACCCAATAACAACAACAACAACACTTCACTTCCATCAAAGCAAGAAGATAGCAGGATTGGCCTGAGGGCAAAGACTCCCTCCTGAAATAAACATAAAATCAATGAACTAGTTTCTGTAGCACTAGGTCACCTGCAGTCACCCGCCACAGATGATTTCTAGTTTACTAGGCATCAGGCTTCAGGTGGAGAA
>NW_007726801.1:297569-298554 GCF_000696425.1 Galeopterus variegatus
GTTGCAGCCTTGGTTCTGCCTTTCTAAGCCTCAGTTTTCTCATCTGAAGAATGGGGACAAGAGCGTGTTCTCACAGGGCGAGGACTAAGCAAGGCAGCCCATGCACAGCGCTGAGCAGGCGCTCTGTGCTGTTCCCATGATAGCAGTGGTGGGAGAGGCCAGGGCTACCTGTGTTGCCATGCTGGTGACAAGAGGAGCCTGGTGGCTCCAGAAAGACAAAGCCTCTGCAAGGTGACTCTAGAGTTACTCCGAGGGCCCTTTCCTGGTGACAGGAACTGAGCCCTGATAGCTGCCCAGGTGTCGCGGGGTCTGTGCAGTTTTCCTTTGCCCAGTCTTACCACCCTGGGCAGGAGCATTACTTACAGATTAAAACCAGGACAGGTCTGGGGATGCAGAACTTGAAGAAACGCCTGCAGTGTTTCACGAAGGGGTGTTCAGAAGCCTTCCAGGAGTCCACCTGGGTGCCGAAGGCGACACTGGCCACCACGTCTGTAGTGTAACAGCTGTAGCACCTATGGGAGATGGGAACATTTAGATTTTCAAAGAACTCTGACATTGCCCTACTCACAATGCACCCCTCCTGGAAAAGCGGGACTCCATCGTCTACACGGGTGGTCCTAGTGCTAAAGAAGTGCTCGAAAGCGGAGCTTCCTGCAGATCTGAAGTGAGGGGGTGGGAGAGGAGCTGCAGGACAAGGTCCTTAGGACAGAACCGGGGAGGAGACGTAGACACACGACAGCCAGCTTATCTAAACGGACACTAGGGAGGGAGGGCACCGCTTACTCAACCTCCAGGCTTCCGCTGCCTCGACCAACCAGAGCACCATCCAGTGCCCACAAGTACACTTTACATTCTCCCCTGTGAAGGAGGGAAGGTAGGTGACCCAAAACCTACACGCTACACCCCAAAGCCAGGCGAAGCCACATCAGGCCAGAATCGAATGATTCACTGATAATATCAAATTGTCATTGATGAATTAACCACC
>NW_007726801.1:300524-301571 GCF_000696425.1 Galeopterus variegatus
TGGAGGTCGGAGGTCAAGTCCACCCATGGACCAACCCCTACATACACCAGGCTTTCCTCAAAACATCACACATCCCTGGGCTTTGTTCACATTTCTTTCACATTTTAAGTGGTTTTCTTTTCTTCTTATTAGTCAGTCCATCCATGCTTTTATGAGCTTCTAGCATTTCCACAGTTTGCTAGTCCCAAGGTAATTGTCCAGCAATTATGTACAGACAAGGAGCAGCAATTCAAAAATGTGATTTCTCGTCTGTAATGTAGCACCCTTACCTCTGGATGTCGAACGCGTCCCCAGATTCTGCGTAGCATTCTAAATGAGCCAGGAGAAGGTCGCAGGCTTGGCTGATGAGGGGAATCATCTGATAGTGGATAACAAAGATGTAATTAGAGCACCATGCAGGGAGTGCACCTAAATTGACTGCTGATGAAGAGGTTGTATGTGGTGCTTTCTGGGGAAATGGACNGATTTTTTTATTTTGACTGCTTTTCTTGAAAACATTTCTACAATCAATTGCACATTTCCCTTCTGCAGTGAAAACAAAAAGGAGACTACTGAATGTGATTTCATCCGACTCTAATGGTTGAAGACTTAAGGGTTTTAAGAGTTATTGACTCTGCTTTCATAGCTGATGAGGCCCCCTTATCTTTAGCCACCGCATGCATCCTATGATCAGAAAGAATGTCAACAATATGGTATAATATAAATGGTGCTGATGATGTTATTATTTGATTAGCAGTGATAATAATGGGTCAGTTTCTGGCTGATCCTCCACCTCCACTTCATCCCTAATCTGCAGGAAGCCATGGTTTGGCATAAGACAACAAACGGTTTCTAGGAGAAAAGCCTGATAATCAGTCACTCAAGTTTGGTGTCCATCCCAAAGTCATGGTTTCTAAGCTGACCTTTTTCTGATGTAAAAATGCATGGGCTTCTTCCCAGGTCACTGTCCTTTCTGCCCAGGCATGTCCTGCCCATTCCTGGGTCTATGGAGGTCGGAGGTCAAGTCCACCCATGGACCAACCCCTACATACACCAGGCTTTCCTCAA
>NW_007726801.1:302367-303323 GCF_000696425.1 Galeopterus variegatus
GCTTGGCTTTTATTCTCTCCTGTATGTTTGAAAAGCCAAGCAGAAATGCTTAGGGGAATCATTTTAACCAGTGCACATTCTAGAATAGCATCATAGCTAAAGCAACATGCTGTAAGACATTGTTCTGAGCATTTCTTACGGAAAACATAAATGTTACCTCTGTTTAGATTTTACTATTTTTACACTAGAATATTAAGTTCCTGAGGGCAGGGGAGATTTTTGTCCGTTTGTTCATTTTTGTATCCTTGTCACCTAGAACAGTGCCTGACACATGATAATTATTTGTTGAATGACTGACTGAATGAATGAATTTTACTGGTTCTATACTACCCAGTCTTTGCTCTTGAGGCATTGGGAAGAGTTATAAAATGTTAATCTACTTGTCAGTAGGTATGTTGTTGTACTGAGGCAAAATCTGACTCCTAGCAACCTGCTGTTGCTTCATTTCCGTCCTCTTCCACGTGACAGTCCAGCAAAACTCAGACAGCAAGTATCCATCTGCTCCTCACCTTCTCCTAGACACTCGTCCCCCATCCTTACTCTTCTTACCCCGTGGCTTGCTCACACCTCTCCAGTCTTACTGCCCTCTTTTTAATTAGAGTCGCTCCTAAAAGGTGGCCCCTTAAATGGAACACAGTATTTCAGGTGTGATTCAGTAAAGGGATCACTTCCTGTGATCTGCACCCTGCACGTCAATCACAAAGCCAGGTTTATGCTTTTTTAGAAGACACATAACACAGGCAAATATTGAGGTTCAGGTCAACAAAATCTTCAGGGTCTTTTTCTGTGAATCGTGACCATGTACAATGACATTGTCGACCCTCTAGGGCCCATTCATTAGAAAGGCTTGACATTTACATTGCATTTATTTCTATAAAAAGTTGTCCTGAGTAGAACAATCTCTTCACTTCCCTAAAACATTCTCACAAACCATCAGTTTACTAATCAGTACAAAA
>NW_007726801.1:304144-311630 GCF_000696425.1 Galeopterus variegatus
CCAGCTGCCCACCATCCGTGCTTCCACGAGCTTTTGACTAGAATGCTTTGTTGCTGGCTGGCGTGATTGTAGTTTTCTACTATGCTCTCCCGCTGTCTGTCGAACTGCGTGGATAATGACATTTTTATTTGGGTTAATGTGATATAAGATGAGGTATGTAATATGAAAAATGTTTTAAAAAGCAATGCAGAGAAAATATTATAAGACAGCGGAGCATGATCTGTATGTTGGCCAAGAGCCATCATTTCAGGTTTTCTTCCTTGCATTATACAAAAGCAGTTATGGGATATTTATTCTCACACGAGTTGCATACAAACAAAAACGGGCTTGCATAATCTTTATACAACCACAAACCCTGCGGTTCTTCCCCTAGATTTTCAGACAGGCAGGCAAGTGTGCCGTGTGTGCTCACACATGCACAGTGAATACACAGAGCCGCTCTCACGCAGATCTTAATAGGAGACTCTCATTTGGTTCTTACATTGCATTCTCTTTGTAGGATAATGAGTGATTTTTACTTTTGTTTTATTCCAAATCTTCATAATGTATAAATATCACTTATAATCAGATAAACTATTAATGTTATTAAGTTTTTTAAAAAATGATTTCTCCTTGGGGGTCGTTATGGCCTGAATGTCTGTGTCTCCCCAAAATTCATATGTCGAAGTCCTACCTGCCAGTGTAGCTGTATTTGGAGATGAGGCCTCTAAGGAAGTAATTAAGGTTGTTATTATTACTACTATTTTTGTCAGCTACAATTAGTAATTAAGGTTAAATGAGGTTACGGGGTCTTCTCTCACCCCCCCCCCCACAAAGAACAGGTCATGTGAGCACACAGCAAGACGGCAGCTACCTACACACGAGGAAGAGAGGCCTCACCTGAAACCAACAGTGTTGCCTCCCTGCCTCCAAAAGTGTTTGGAGGAACACTTTTGAGAAAATAAATGCTGTTTAAGCCCCTAGTCTATGGTGTTTTGCTATGGCAGCCCAAGCTGACTAAGACAGGGCTTACAATCCCGCAGCGAAGCCTGGGGAGGAAGTTTCCCATTTTGTCTCTCTCACCTCTCACTCGGTCGTCCCTATGAGAGGGGATGCCCAGTGTACGTCTGGGCAGCGATTCGGTAACTAGTCACAACCATTTAGGGTAAAGCACCACCCTCAGCCTGGGAAGGAAATTCCCCAAGGAAGGAAGTTCCTGCTTAACCTGGAGTTTATTATGCAACTTAAGTGCCCAGGTTTTTTAAAAAGGAGCCTCTGCCAACTGTGTCTGAGGACTTCTGCAGACAGACAGCAGTAGAGAGAATTCCAGAGGGCAGGGAGGGCCTTACAAGGGGTCACAAGAGACAAGTTACGGCGTAATGACCAAGAAGGGCCGAGAAATTGTCCTGCTCAAAGGCTTTTTTCTTCTCTCCTTTTAGGGGATCCCCAGAATCTCACCATTAGAGTTTCCCGCCTTGAGGATAAGACTCTGACTTTATTAAAGAACGCTTGCCCCAGGGAGAAAAAACAACCAAAGTCACTGCCAATTAGTGGCTTTCCACTTGGCACTTTGTGGCTGTGTGACCTTGGGCAAGCTGCTTAACCTCGCTCGGCCTACCTCCCTTGGAGAGCTGTGACAAAGATTAGAAACAAAATGTGAAAACACCTAGACTGGAAGGCAGTGACTGGTATAACCTGGAAGTCGTCCTCTGGAGGATTCCCATCCCCCCAGGCTGGCGTGGCCCCCCGGGGTCGTTCTCTCCTCTCCTCTTGCTCCACGCAGACAACTCCCCATTGGACCTGCCTGTTGTGGCCTCGTCACGCCATCCTGGCTTCCTTTCCTGTGTCTGTCCCTTCTTCTTTATCTCCCCAGTCACCCTCCAATTCAGGCTTCGCCACCTGTCACCTGGAATATGGCTGTCATTCTGCCTCTGGAGAACAAAGACCATCGCTTAAGCATCTTTGTAGTCTTAGTAGCTTGTCCAGTGCCTGACACACAGGTGTACCAAAAAACAATTTTTGAAAGGGGCTCCTGGCCTTCTGTCTTTTCACTTTCCAATCCATCCTGTACTCAGTCATCAGACTGGGTTCTAAAAATACTTGGTAGCTGAGCAATGGTTTGCTGAAACCCCTTGGCGTTCCCTACTGGTGGAAGGACATAGTACAAGCTTCTTATTCCATCTTCCAAAGCCCATAAAGAACTGAATTCTGCCAATAACCATGTAAGTGAACTTAGAAGCAGCTCTTCCCCGGTAAAGCCTTCAGATGAGATCACAGACCAGGCTGGCAGCGTGACTACTGCACCCAGAGATCCTGAGCCACAGGCACCCCACTGAGCCATGCCAGGATTCCCAACCCACAAGAAACAACGGGCTAACAAAGGGTTGTTGTTTCAACCTGCTAAGTTTTGGGGTACTCTTGTTATACAGCAACAGATAACTAATACACTCTCCATGTCACTCTCTGGTGGCAACTCTGATATGTTGTCGTGTATTACTGAAGTTTTTGGTATTTGTCATATCAAGAATGAGCATGGTGCTGCCCATCCCATTGATTCCCTAGAACTATCTGTGTGGTGACTGATGAACTGAATGTTCCTTGGGAGCCTTGACATAGAAGGTACCCAAGAGACATTTTTAGATTGAAGGGCTCTTTCTATTTTAGCATGAATATAATATAGTTTGCTGAAAACTGGCTCTAAATGACAGACCTAAGATCCATAATGGCTCTACCTCTTCCCTTGGGCATGGCATTTGGATTTCTCTGAACTTGGATCCTCACCCCAAACGAGGTGCTAATTGCAATTAGCTGTAACATCCTTCTCCATTGACATTCTAGGATTCCAAGGACATCACTTAGCGTCAGGTTGAGAGAGTTGCTTGGGACCATGGAAAGAGCAGCTGGCTTCCTAGTTTGGGGCAGTAAAGGGTCAGGTCTTCAGCCTGGCTGCTTGCTGCAACATATCGCATCCCTAAGACAGCCTTTGGTCATCTCTCTGATGCGCTGACTTGAACAGCAGAATCTGGTTCTTTTTGTGCTCACATAATTTTGTGAAAGTGAGAATCAGAACTCCAGACCTTCTGACTCTAGGCTTGTTGCTTTCCCACCAAAATCAGAGTCTGCATTCCCTTCATGCCTCAGCTCATTCACTTCTAGGTTGTAATTTCACCCTTTGCAAATCTGATGGCCATGAACTTGAGAAAGAAAAGAAACCCACCACCTTCAAGCCTTTGGAGTTCCTGCAAGTCTGGAGAATGGAATGGGGAGGAGATGATCTCTTTTGTGTCACCTTCCACTTCTAAACTGAGAAGATCCCCACACATTGATGGTGTGTAGCCCGGGTGACTCATCCACCCACATGAGGAGGGACTCAGAAAAGAGCCAGAGTGGAGGCTGCCAGCCTGATATCAAAACCTGGTGCCTGGGAGCCTGCCCCCTTTGGGGCTACTGCAAAGAGGAGTTTCCAGATGAACAATCTGCAGGTCCCCTCCTCTGGTCCAGAAGGATTTTCCTCATGGCGTGGGGCAATGTCTGGCATCTTGGAGGCTAAACAGTGGAAAGGGAGCTCTTTTTCCTAAAGCAGCGTTCTGAGCAGGTCACTCCCCACTTTCAAGTGCGTATCTAGAGAGGTGAGAGCAAACACTCCCCTGGCACAGAACGGCGAACCCTACGTGCTTCAACCTACTTTTCCAGTTTTTTTTCTTGCTAATCCCTTACATGTACTCTGTGTTCCAGCCAGTTTGTACTCCCCTAGTCCCTGAACACACCCTGTACTTTTCTGTCCAGATGCCTTTGTTCCTGCAGCTCATTCCACCTGCAACGCACCTTCTCCCTCTGTCAAAATGCAGCAAAATCTCCAGGGCTCTGTTCCAGTGCTGCTCCCTGAGCCTCCCCCCCAACCCCCAAAGTGGTGTCTGACACTCAGAACAGGACATGAGCTCTGTCACCTTCTTCCATTACTTAGTAATAATGCAGTCATTTCTGTTCCTTATTGCCCTTCTACATTACAACCCCCCTAAAAACAGGAACTGATAAATATTTGTTGACCTTTGTGAATTTAATGTTTCATCCTATCTGGTGCTTGGCAGACCTGTGGGCACTGTTGTTTTGGAACTGATGTCAGAGGGAGAGTTTCTGAAAAAATAAGGGTCAGCTAATGGGATTAAGGGAAGGTATTGCAACATACTGGGGATTTAAAAATGGAAAAATTAATACCTTAAAGTGCTCTAAACTGGTGACTAACAAATGAAAAATTAATTCCAGCTAATGAAACTTATCATTTCCTTCTTCTGCTCCACCATTGCTAAAAGCCACCCAGATATTAAAAACATCCACAACTCATTTTTATGCAAAATTTCCTGCTGATAAGTATCAGCTCTAGCCATCTAGGTGAATAATCAAGTGTCATTTCTAATAAGTCAGTGGCTCCTGTCAAGAGTTGTGACCAATTAGAACCCCCCCCAATGAGGAGGTGGCTGCTGGTGTTACCAAGCAACAGCCAAGCTGGGAGGCACATTGAGATGCTCTTTTAGATTTAACCAGCGGCAAGTCAGAGTGACATTACGATTCTGGCAAAGGAGAGCCAAATTATAACCCAGGATGGGGTACCCATGATGAAGAGTGTGTTTTCTTTTAAATGCAAATGGAAAAGAAGCATTTTAACCAGAATTTAAACAGTCCATCATTATACCGATTTTAATTAGGAGATTAGGTGTCAGTGGAAAACAACTGTGTTGCAGGATAATGGTCTCTTGCTGCTAGATAAATACCCAGACATTCTGGAAAATGGGCAACTGGTCAGGCAGGGGCCATGTATTTTTGGATTCCGAAGTATTTATTACCACAGCCACGCTTGGTTATGATTTTCATTTTTATTGGTCAGATGCACTAAGAAATAAAAGCAAATATTAAAAATAGACCGCTGGAGGCTGATGCTGCCTAGAGAAATCTGCTTGCTCTGACATTATTGGAAAACTGTGTTCTGCTTTAGAAGCCCTGCCCATGATTGTCTGAAGAATTTACCGTGAAAATTTAAAGGCCAAACTAAACTGTGATGATGACTGTAATTCTGCAAAGACTTTTGCACTGAAATGGTCGTTGCTATGCATTTACTCACAAGCTGGCTATATCAACTCAAATTTTTAAAAATTGTAGTTATTCTTGAGTAATATGTCTTCTCCAAGGCAGGAAAGGCCTACAGGGAATAATAACCACATCTGCTTCTGCCTTTAAGATTCATACATTATTGACTGTGCCTTCCTGACAGGAAACATCTGGATGAAAAGTGAAAAATTAGGCAGAGAGCTGGCTTCTTGGTGTGGTGCGAGATACCAGCCTTCCCTGTTTGTCTGCTTTTTCTTTAAAGGGGTCCCCATGCATAGCAAGATGACTGGCTCAGTTGCTCCGGAGTGACACGTACATCCTCAGGCTCTCGTTTATGAAGTTGCCTGGTCTCTTACATCTGCTCAGTGGGTCACCATCAGTTCTTAGCTATCTGGGTGAGTGAGGAAATGCCCATCATTTCTACTGGGCTTTGAAGACCAACCTGCCCTATTGGGTGGCGTCCATGGTCCATCCAATTTGAAGCTTGGCCTCTGCTGGAGACACTCAAAAATGGGGTTCCCCTTGGAAGCTACCTGCAAAGGCACAGTGCCCAATAGCCTCATTTCTCTCAATAGCTGACTATGACGTTAACTCCTCATGTTTTCACCTTTTGAAAACTAGTTTGAGCCCAGAATAAACAAAAATAAACGGATCTCTTGGTTGCTGGTCTTTCCCAAGCCTTAAATATGCTAAGGTACGTGGCAAATCTCGGAGATGGTTTGCAGTATTTTGCCAAATGATTTGACCGTGGGCCTTGTTGGTCCTCAAGGATTTCAAATCCTTTTCCTTGGTAGTAATTCATAGCTGGACATTCATCATCACACACAGTTTAGCTGTTTTTCTCCTAAATGTATTTTTTATTCTTGCTTTCACTGAAGGTTAACTGCCATTTTTGTGCTGACTTATACAATTTTAGAAGAATCTCAGAAAGTTATTCCGATTGATTCAATATTTTTCAAGTCAGAAGAGCTTAGAGGAATATGCAAATACATAGATTCTCCCTTTTTCACATGGGCTACAAAAATAAAAAATAAAACTGGGTCTCTGGAGTATCTCATTATTTATATTTTTCCCTCAGAGAAGTACTAATTCAGCCTCAATTTTGTTTTCTGAAATTAAATCTATTTATTTCCTGATCCATAATAAAGTTTTACACAATCCGTGGTTACTCACTAACAGTCTCTGGTTAAGAACCTAGCAAAAGACTATAAAAATCTAAATAAATACACTGATTACCCTTTTCAAAGCATTAGTCCTTTGGGGGATGGGATGGAAACTCTGGCAGGTTAATCAGGCAACATTTTCTGTAAAAAAAATAACTTGTTTTCCCAGCAATGCTCAGCAGTTCTTTTTCTTTCCTTTTTGTTTTTTTTTCGTGACCGGCTGTCAGTGTCAAGCCCGTACCGCAACTGGCAACGGAATCACAACCCTCGGTGTCGCGCCTGCACCGCGCTCAACCAGTGAGCGGACCAGTCTCTATATGGGATCCGAACCCTCAGCGGGAGCGCCGCCACGCTCCCAAGCGCTGCACTCTACCGAGTGCACCACCGGGCCGACCCGCAGTTCTTTAATATAAATCCCCAGAGCTCATCTGTCACTGGACTGTGATTTAGAAGGACTCTTCTTCCTGAATTGGGGATGCATCAATCAAATTTTCACTGGTTCTGTATCTCTATATATTATCTCCGGTAAGACTTAAGCCAAAAATCAATTTTATTTAACTAATTAATATATTTATTTTTGCTGGCTGGTACAGGGATCGAACCCTGGACCTTGGTGTTATCAGCACCACATACTAACCAACTGATCTAACCGGCCAGCTTACCAATTTTAAATAAGATTTAAAAGTTTTTAAAATGTTGGTAAAATTGTAAAATTAAATAAAAATATGGTTTCATGATATAATGCTGATTTTAAAATAACTTTCAAGTATTTTTTTCAAGGCAGCCTAATATCCGCATAGATAAAAACAGCGCCATCCAGAGCTTTTGAATATTAACGGCACTTAAAGACACAGGTAGATGAGGAATGTAGGCTGCCAGGTTTCTAAAGGAAAATCCTCAGAATTCCAAGGGAAAATAAACCTTTATTTCAAGAATAAACTCTGAAGTTTGATAACAAAAGTCCAAAAGCTACTCACACATTCAGAAAGAACTAGAGATGTTGATATTCCAAAGCCATTTCTGGGAAAACTGACTCAGGTAGTCACAGCTGAGTATCTGTGGCTCAGAGTCTCTAAGGTGTGTCCTATCTCTGTGTGTCTCACTTTCCTCTTTGTGTCTTTGTGACACAGAGTCTTTGTATATGTGCACACACACACGTGACTCTCTCTCTCTCTCTCTCTATATATATAGATAGATAGATAGATAGATAGATAGATAGATAGATAGATAGATAGATAGAT
>NW_007726801.1:312215-314159 GCF_000696425.1 Galeopterus variegatus
TCTCTCTCTCTCTCTCTCTCTCTCTCTCTCTCTCTCTATATATATATATATATACTTGGGACTCTCTAAAGAGAAAGCCAACAACTTGCCACATCCACTTATTTAATTTTTTTTGATAAAATTCTTTCCCTTTTATCTCAGTCTTGTCATATATCCTCAGGTAGGACAGGTAGAAAGCTTCTTGGTTCTTCGTTCATCCGTCCACTATGGAGTGCCTATTATGGACCTGGTGTGTGCAGTTAACAATAAAGAAAAAAGAAGAAAAAAAAACCTTGTCCTCCTGAAGCATACATCTGCAGAATGAGACATACCATAAACACAATAAATAAGTAAACTAAATGGAGTGTCAGCTGATTATAGTGTTGTGAAGAAAGATAAAGCAGAGAAAGGACCGGGGGCTCTGGGGCCAAGTCCTGCGAGCCTGGGGAAGCAGCAGTTCTGAGATGGTCACAGAGGGGACAAAGAGGGACATTTGGATCACTAGGGCTCCCACTCTGGCTCTTAGCAGAATCATCCCAGGGAACTTGTAAAACACACAGATTCTCAGTCCCCTTAGAAAATCTGTAGGTCTTGGGGTGGCTGGAATTATGTATTTTTAACAAGAGTCCTGGGTGGTTCTGATGCAGCCCTTGGTCCCACAGGGCTTGAGACCCAGTGACCTAGAGAACAGAGGCTGCTGGGAGGTTAAAGCCCACAGAAGCATCCAGAAACTAAGAGGGTCACATATGTTGGGGAAGAACAGCCTGCCCTCCCCTTTCTATCCCCTCCACCCATCTTCCACAGGCTAGAAACTACCTGTTGTCTTACCCTGCACCCTGTCTACACCATGGCTTAGAGTAACCTCCATGATCAGAACCCCCACACCCTGCTCTTCATATGCAAAGGGCAGCTGCTTTGGAATTAGGAAAACTCTTCTCTCCTAACAAAGCTTGGCTTCCAAGACCACTGTCTCACTAGGGCTCGAGAAAGCCTAACGTGCAGTTTAAAACTGAGCAATGACTTTCTGGTTCCAGCTGGCAGCTGCTGCCTCCTTTGGATACAGTGGGTACCACTGGTTCAGCAGGTGATGGAAAATCACAGGGAACGTGATGTGTGGAGCATGAAACACATGCACATTGGTCTAATATTTCAGAAACACCATCTTTGTTGCATATTTTCACCCTTGTGTTTTTTTCTATTTAAGCAGTATTAAACACCTTTGGCTGCCCCTTCCTCCTGGAAGTGCCCCTTCACTCCCCGGTGGCCCCAGCGGTGCTGTGCTCCTGATGTCCATCCTTCCTCCCCTCGCACCTGAGCTCCGAACCCGCACAGCCAGCTTCTTCCCGATGATGTCCCTAGATGCCTCCCAGGAACTTAAACTCATCAAGTCTAAACTCTGCAGAAGTGGGGGGGAAAGTAACCGCCCTTGTCCCCTGGAATGGGAACCTTTCAAGTGGAAGCCCAAGAACCTAAATTGAACTATATGGAGTAGAAAAATGACTTTCAATGGAGTTTTAAGTTTACTGGTAGTGTATGTTAAATAACGGGCAAGAACGAAAGCAAAGCCCAGGAAATTCGGCACTGCAGAGGCTGGTCGTGATGGAGGCGAGCACCGCTTGCGTCTTGTGCAGGTGGTTCAGACAGTGGTTGACAACTTTTGGAGGAAGCAGGCCCTCCCTCCACACAAGCTCTCCCAGGGAACCTCAGGGGATAACACAGACGAGTGTGCAGCGAGCTACTCACTGTGGCGGGAGCAGGACGTCCCCGCCTCCCGTGTCCCTGGGGGGCGACCTCAGCCCTGGCCTGATGGTGGAATCACCGGCAGAGCTGGAAAAACTCCTCAGACCCAGGCTGCACCCCCTCCAAACCAATTCAGTAGCATTTGCAGATGTGGGGCCCCGGCAGCAGCAGTTTTCAAAGCTCCCCGGGTGTTCCCGGCGGCACCTCTGGCCCAGGACAGCCGCA
>NW_007726801.1:315056-325780 GCF_000696425.1 Galeopterus variegatus
TCCCGCCCGCCCCTCCCCCCTCTCCCAGCCTGGGAAGAGCGAACTGAGCATGCCCTGGTGGAGCTGTCACTCTCCCGTGGAGCTGTCACTCTCCCGCGGATGGGGGCTGCCATCGTCCCATGCTGGGCGGGCAGTCGCAGCATCTCGGGACCAGATGGGGACTCCACTTCTCAAACAGCTATACCAGTAAAAAAGGAGAAATCTTTATTTCCTCTGCCTAAAACGTGTTTCCCTACCTCAGTTGGTTCCATCTCTTCCCTCGCCCTCCAGACAGACTGTCCTAGCGGGCTTCAGAACACCCTCGCAAGTCAGGCGTGGGTAAGAGACGCAGTCAGCAGAGACGTGAGGAGTGTCTTGGAGCTGGATTCTAATCTTGCCCGGCTCCTTACCGGCTATGTGACTTGGAGCACCTTATTTAGTGTCTCTGTACCTCAGTTTCCCCCTCTGTAAAATGAGGGTGATGATAATAATGGTATTTATCTCACAGGGATGTGATTGTGTTGATACAAATCGGAAGCCTCATTGAAAACAGGCAGGATCACTAGTTTCTGCGTGAGTTTAATTGGATATTAGGAGGCGTGGAAGCCTCGCCTCTTCCAAGGACTTGAGAGATGTGTAGGCATTCAGTCAGGACCGCACGGGTGAGCACCTTGAGCTTAAGCTGAGAGTGGCTTTCACTCACTGAGCTGAACGCAGGCTGCTCCAAGCTGGGCATTCTGGAACTGCCAGGCATGGTGGATGGCTCAGGCCCAGGGCCCTTGGCCAAGCTCTGGAAGGTCACTTGCTCCAGAGTTGCCCATGTACCTGGGACTTATATGAGGAGGCTCTTTAACCACTTCCCATCAGAAGGGCCCAAATTCTCACTCCCAAGTTGTTGTAGAATTCAGAACAGCAAACACTAAGGCCAGAGCAGCAACTGAGGGGCATCGGGCTCAGACACAAAACCCAGCAGTCCGGATTAGGTGTGTGGGAAATGGGCCAGGAGGCAGTGCAAACACTGGGTTTTAGGCGCATGGCTGGTAGGGAAGGGTGGGCCATTGGGTAGGGGAAGGAGAGAGCCCATGGCCTTCAAGAGCTGGCAGCATCTCGTGGAGCCTGCTGTACCTCTGACTTGGCCTTGAAGGTTAACCTGGGCATGCGCACCCACCTAGAGTTCTGCCAGGAAACATCCCCTTACTCCTCCCCAATAATCCACAGCTATCTCATCCCTATTTAAGACTTGTTTCAGCAAGATTTGCTTCCAAGCTGTTCTCTATCTCCTTGCTATGTAAAGTGTGGTTCACTGCTCAGAAATAAACTCCTTACTTGGGAGGCTGTCAGAAACGCAGACTCTCAGACCCTGCCCCATACCTACTGAATCAGAATCTGCATTTTAACAAGCGCCCCAGGTGATCCAGTATACACGAATGTATGAGAAGCTCTGTCGCAGTTTTCTCCTAGGTGAGCCCGAGGTGCCTCGAGCAGTGTCTGAGTACACAGCCGAGCGCCAGCAGTGCTTGTTGACTCACAGTTGATTGATGGCACTGGGGATGGGAGAGGCTGAAGAAATGGAAGGTGCTCGAGACAACCTCCTGTGTTTTTTGCCTGACAGGGAGGAGGGGTGACCCCAGCAAGCAGAGCTTTTGATGTGACCTTGGGCAAGCTATGCAACACAAACTGGATGCTTCATCTCAACTTAGAGAAGAAACCTGTTCCTTAGAGGAGGAGCCCCTGCGTTTCCTGTGTCTTACCTCGTTCAGCTTTTCAGGACTGAAAGCAGAAGTCAGGACACCTCTGACCTCTTCCCATCTTTTGTCACGTAAAAACAGAATGCTGTCAGCTACTGGCTTGGACTCCAAACCCGACGCCTGATGGAAAGTAACAAGCAAAGGGTTAGGACACAAGTATAGCCAATGGCTATACAGGTTCATGATAAACACCCTGGTTAAAGTCCACCAATGACCAACAAATTAGGATACTTCTCTTGCAAGGGTACAGAAGACAACAGAGGCTCATGGACAGTGACCTAGAGATTCACGGCTGAGGCCCAGAGGGAGCAGATGCAGAGGCTGTGCTGGCCCAGTTCTACCCTGTTACAATGTGGTCATCACCACGGGAACAACCCGGAGGTTTCTGCAGAGAGTGGGGGCTCCCTGAGGACAAACAAGGCCAGCTTCCTGGAGATGGGCTCATCCTTTCTGGGACTGAGTTTTATGTCTGAACTCTGAGGAAGGGGTTTTGTGTGGCTGGTTCATTAGTTTGGGCCCAGAGTTGACAGACTCATGCATCCAGGTCCTCGGTGGGGAAAGAAGAGAGGGGAAAAGGAGAATCCCCTGGAAGCGTGTCCCAGCAGAGCTGCTTCCAAGAGAATGCCTGTCACCATGTTTCTGTGTTCTATCATTCATTCATTCATTTTTTCTGAATCAACAAACATTAGTTGAATGCCTAATATGTATGTTATGGGCTGAGTTGTCACTCCCCCTAATTTTATATGTTGAAGTCCTAACCCCCAGAACCTCAGAATGTGACTGTATTTGGAGATAGGACCTTTAAAATGGTAATTAAGGTAAAATAAGGTCATTAGGGTGGGCCTTAATCTAACACGACTGGTGTCCTTATAAGAAGAGATTAGGACACAGACACACACAGAGGGTAGATTGTGTGAAGGCACAGAGAGAAGACGGCCACCTACAAGCAGAGGAGAGAGGCTGCAGAAGTCAACTCTGCTGCACCCTGATCTCAGACTTCCAGCCTCCAGAATTGCAAGTACATAAATTTCTGTTGTTTAAGCCTCCCAGTCTGTGGGGCTTTGTTACAGCAGCCCTGGAAAACTAATACAATGTTCAAGAAGTTGGCTATATGGTGTTGAATGGAAAAGACTTTGCTTGGGCCCTCATGGAGTTGACAGTCAAGTGGGGAAGCAGAGAATAAACTCATAAACTAACAAATAGATATCATTAAAGTTTACGGGAAAGCCAATGTTAAGAAGCGAAAACTAGGATGAAGCTAGGCTGGAAGCATTCAAAGGGATTTCGGTTTCCTTGTCCCTTCTTCCCAGGCCATCCCGTTCCTTCCTAAAACCAGCTACTCCCACCAAGTGGCTAGAAACGGTGCCCCCACAGTTGGTCTGAGCAGCTCCCAGCCCCGGGGCTGCAGGATGTGGGGAGGCAGGGGGACTGGAGGACCAGGCACTCTTCAGAACCACATGTGATGTATGGTTATACTCTTTCTTTTCACTATTTTAATTATAGTTGAAACATGACAGCCAGCCACCATCATTCAAAAGCCTTGTAGAAACTCCTATTTAGAGGAAAATTATAATTTTCTGATAAAATATGAACACTAAGATGAGCCATAAAACATAACTGCAAAGCATCTAGGGGGATTTAATTATATATTAGAACTAAGTTGCTGGGATATTTTTCTGCAGAGCAATACCTCTCTATATTTAGAATGAAATTCTTTAGGAGTGCCATGGCCACTAAACAGAATTATGGTTTTATGAAATTTTTGGAACATAATCATTTGTTTAGGTTCCAGAGTCAAAGGAGAAAATCATACATTATGTATATTTATACAGAGGCAAAACTGAATTCTGTGCCACATTAGATACAATGAACTATCTCACTCCAAGAAAAGTAGGGTGATGGTTTATGTGGTTCTGATGAGACAGGATGAATTAGAGATAGGAGACAAGATTGATTGCATTTTGTATTTATCCTTAAGACCTAAGTATTGGATCCATGCTATTTTTTATCTTGCACCCGAAAGAAAAATCTAGTCCTCCATGCAATATTGTCAGCATGGTCCTCAAGCACCTCCCTTACCAACCCACCATAACACCATTCTCCCCTCTGCCTGAAGTCCCTTTAGAATCCTCCATTTTTTGATGGAAAAGTTTGGGTGCATTGGTTACAGTAATGTTTTTGTTTCTAGATGTCATCTTATAAGAGGGAGAGCAGCAAATTGGTCATTTCAAAAGAGCAGTCAGAATAGCTAATAATATTGTATTGTAGTTTCAAGACAGCCAAAAAGAAAAACAAGAGGGTCTTGAATGTTATAATCACAAAGAAATGATAAATTTTCAGGTGATAGATATGCTAACTGTCTGATTAGATCATTATACAACATATGCATGTATTGAAACAACAAACTGTACCCTGTAAGCCTGTACAATGAAAAAAATATTTTTAATTAAAAAAAAGCAGTCTGATGGTGAGAAGACATTAAATAATGTCATATATGAAATAGTTGTCAGATTTTGGAATGCTTAACCAGAAAAGAGGAGACTTGGAAGATCAGATAGTGGCACTTAGCCTGTGCCCAGCAAATATGATTGAATGCATATTACATGGAAGAGGGAATTTAAGTTGCTTTTGCAACTCTGAGGGGTGCAATTGTGTTTAATAGTGGAAGCGATGGGGGAAAATCCAGCTCATCTCAGCGAGATCTATCCCAGTAGTCAAAACTCAGAATTACTTGATAAAATAACCTGCCTTGAGTGACGAGCTCCCCATCACTGGAGACCGTACACCACTTCTTGGAAATACTGTACAGGAAGCATGAGCATCCGGAGGGGTTTGGTCTCAATGACCTTCAAGACCTCTTCCAACCTCTTAGACTTCACCTCACTCAGGCATTTTTTTTTTAATTAGTTTGTCTACATATAATTTCTTTTCATTGTGGCAAAATATGCATAACATAAAATTTACCATCTTAACCATTTTGAAGTGTCCAGCTCGGTAGCGTTAAGTACATTCACATCGTTGTGTTCCCGGACCTGCATCATCCTGCAAAGCTAAAACTCTGTGCCTATGAAACGACACCTCACGCCCCTCCCCCAGCCCCACCTACATGTATTTATTGATTAGATTTACTGAGCGATTCCTTGAAAGGTACAAAGGATTTTCTCCCAAGGAATGAGAAACAAGACTGGTAAGTCTGATGGGGGCAGGACTGTGAGTGCTGGGCAGGAAGGGGACCCTGGGTGTCAGGACAGCAGGTCCAGGGAAACAGAGCTTTCTAGACTCCTGTCTGTCAGCTTAGCCTTGTGTCCCAGGAGTCTCAGCAAAGGCACTCCCAATCACTCTCTGCCAGGGGTTCCAGACTGCAGGCCACAGGCAGCCACAAAATCAATGTAGTGGGTGGCAACCGGCATTTAAGAAAGAAAAAAAGAAAGAAAAAAAAGGGGGAAAGAAACAAAAAATAGAACAGTAGAAAACACAGAGACGCATGTCACAAAGTCAGGGTAAGCATTTTGTTATTGTTGCCCTTGTTCAAGATTGGTGCGTGTGTGTGCGCACGTGTGTGCGTGTGTGCGTGTGCGTGCGTGTGCACGCGTATGTGTGTGCGTGTGCGTGCATGTGTGTGTGCATGTGCGTGCGTGTTTGTGTGTGTGTGCGTGTGTGTGTGTGCGTGTGTGTGTGTACGTGTGCATGTGTGTGCGCACACACGCGTGTGTGTGCGTGTTTGTGCATGCACGTGTGTGTTCGTGTGTGCGGGTGCGGGTGCGGGTGCGTGTGCGTGTGTGTGTGCACGTGCCTACCCTGTGTCAAAATGTGAAATGTGATTGTTACTGTAAGTTATAGTTTGAAAAGTTTGAAAAACCCATTCCAACCCAAACCCCAAAACTGGGAGCCTTCCTCTCCTTCAATTCAAATCCTATGAGTCACGACTCTAAACTCTCTCTTTAATTGGCCTCTTCTCTTCAGCCCCACAGCCACCATCCTGGCTGATGTCACCGCTATCACAACCCCCAACTGATTTCCCTGCCTCCTGCCTTATCTCACCCACCCATTCTCCACTCCATAGGCAGTGAGATCTTTCTAAAGCACAAATCTAGCCCTGTCCAATGAATTCTCTTTGTGCAAACTCCTTGACTTGGTTTATAGGAGCCAGCATGCTCTGGCCAATTCCCCGCCCCTTCCCCCAAACAACACAAATCCCGAAGGAGTTTTTTAACTTCCTAATCCCTGATAGTAGTAGTCTGAAGACACAGGGAGAGGGGCTTTCTGGAAGCTCAGGCTGTGTTTTCTATTCTGGGCTTGGGCAGGATGATACAGTAGAAAGAGCATTGCTTCTAGAGTGAGATCCCTGGGTTCAAACCCTGGCTCTGTGTGACCTTTAGAACTGTCTTGTCTGGGCCTCAGTTTCCCAATCTGTAAAATGGGGATAATAATGCTACCTACCCCTTAGGATGGTTGTGAGACTTCAGTCACTTAACAAATATTTATCGAATGCCTGGTATGTGCTGAGCCCTGATTTATGGTCTTGGGATACATTTGTGAACATGACAAAGCTCCTTGTCCTCACAGAGCTCACATTCTAATGGAGAAGGCAGACAAAAAACATAAGTCAATTGTATAGTATAGTGGGGTGGGGCAAGGGGAAGCATTGGACTCTTAGAGGAGGTGAGTTTTGAGCAAAGCCTTGAAGGAGCTGGGGGAGTCAAGTCCTCGGCATGGGAACCAGTACAGCAGAGATGCTAAGGTGTGCATGAGGGGCCTCGGAGGCTGGCGTGGATGGAGTGCAGTGACCAAGAGAGGCTAGAGAGGTCACAGGAGGCCTTGGTAGGACTTTACTTTGAATGACATGGGGAGGCATAGTAGAGTTTTGAACAGAGGCATGTCTTGAGCCGACTTCTGTTTTAAAGAATCACTCTGCTTCAGTGTTGAGAACAGACTGTGAGGAGCCAGGATGGAGGCAGGGAGAGCCATCAGGAAGGAGCACAATGCCCAGCAAAGAGAGGATGGTGGTCCAGATCGCGGTGGTGGCCACAGATAGGGTGAGAAGCAGTCAAACTAGGGATGCTTTTGAAGACAAGAGCCAACAGGATTTGACTTATTCCCACTTTTAAGAGATTTTTTTTAAAAGTTGTCTTTAGGAGTCAGTGCAAGTTCACTAACAACAAGTTGTGCCAAAGTAACCTCATTCTTTTTTTCTTTCATAGAGAGACATAGCTACAGATGTGGGAAACAAAACATTTTATGATTTCCAAGGACATTCTTGTGGGGAAGGAGGAAAATAATGGGTTGATAAATAATTCTGTTGGGTGATTTCATGGCTGGTAGAACAGCCAAAGATAAATAAAATTCTATCAATCTGGAATCAAATGGACAACCACTGGCTTCTACACTTAGCCCAGTCCAATTGAACATTTTATTTGTTATTTTTGTAATGAACTACTGATCTGCAGAAATCACAGCTGAGAAGATTAATGTTCACAGAATCATGATTTAACATTAATCTGGATCATCTCATGAGCCAGCATAAGCTGATTCCAAAACCTGACAAAGACTTAAAAGAAAGGAAAATTGTAGGTCAATGTCTCTCATGAACATGGATGCAAGAATCCTAAACAAATGTTAGCTAATATAATCCAGTGATATGTTAAAAGAATAACTCATCAAGACCTCCTGGGAATTATTCCAGGGATGCAAACTTTGAAAAACAATGTAACTTGCTGAATTAACAGAATAAAAGAGAAAAACATGTATGATCTCGACAGATGCAGAAAAAAGATTTTGATAAAATTTGACACCCATTCATGATAACAACTTTCGGTGGACTACGAATATAAGAAACTTCCTCAACCTGATAAATTACATTTACAAAAAAACCTCCAAACACCATACTCAACAGTGAAATACTTAACACTTTCTGAGATGAGAAACAAGACAAGTACGTCTACTATCACGCTTACAACAATTTTTTTTATTTTGGTGGCTGGCTGGTATGGGAATCTGAACCCTTGATCATGGTGTCACAAGGCTGTGCTCTAACCAACTGAGCTAACCAGCCAGCTACTATCATACTTACATTTGACATTATAGACAGTGCGATAAGGCAAGAAAAAGAAATAAAATATGTAAAAATTGGAATGGAAGAAGTAAAACTGTACTGATGGCATAATTGTGTAAAATAGAAAATCCAGGAAATAGTTAACAAAAAAACTATAAGAATTAACATTAAGCTTAATAATATTGTTGAATATAAGTTCAATATGCAAAAAACTATTTTATTTCTACACATAGGCAACAAAGAATTGGAAAATAAAATTTTAAAAACATAATTTAAAATAACAGTAGGACTATCAAATACCTATGAACAAATTTAACAAAGGCTATACAAGACTTCTACACTGAAACTATGAAACATTGCTAAGACAATTTAATGAAGACCTAAATAAATGGAGAGAGATTCCACCTTCCTGGTTTGCAAAACTCAAATTCTTCAAAAATTGACAAGCTGATACTAAAATATATATGGAATGAAGGGAACTGGAATAATTAGGCAATTGATATCCAATTGCCCCAGTTCCATTTGCTGAAAAGACCACCCATTACCCACTGAATTGAATAATGTCTTTGTCATAAATCAAGAGATCATGTGGGTGAATCTATTTCTGGACTCTATTCTGTTCTGTTGGTCTATTTGTTTATCCTTGCTCAATATCATATTCTTTTAAATATTATAGCTTTATAATAAATATTGAAAATTAAAACATACACCTACCCTTGTGACCTAACTATTCTACTCCTAGGTACATGCTCAAAAGAGCACTCTCTTGATATCTAAATGTCTATCAACAGAGAATTAAGTTGTGGTTTTTTTATACACTGGAATACCACACAGCAATAAAAAAGATGAACTACGTCATCTTCATATACAGTATGGATGAATCTCACAGACATTATGTTCAGCCAAAGAAGCCAGAATAAAAGGACACATACCATAAGTTTCCATTTACCTGAAGTTCAAGAGCAGGAAAAATGAATCTACGCTAATAGATGTCAGAGGAATTGTTACCTCTGGAGGTGGGGATGGGTCTACTGAGAAGAGGTATGAGAGAACCCTTTGGAGTACTGGAAATGTTCTATATCTTGAGCTGGGTGGTGGTCCCATGGGTGCATACATATATTATAATGCATTGAGTTTATTAAGATTTGTATATGGAAGTTATCTCAGTTTTAAAAAATACTAAATAAACATAAATATTTTATTTAGACAGAATTGAGTGCTGGATAAACACCAACAATAGCCAAACCAATAGATGTAACTTGTAGGGCTTCATATTTAGGTTAAAATTTTAGATGTTCAGAGTATGGGATGGATCTGAGAGCCTTAACTGATCACAGACTTGTTGAGCTGTGTTGGGGTGTCATTGCCAGGAAGAGAGGAAGCCTGTCCTATGCACTGATAGGAGCAGTGTCCTATCAGTGATGTGTGACAGGGTTAGACCTCATTATCTAGACAATGGTTTCCAGTCATGGACCACATTTTAAGAGGGACATTAATGCTGACAGGGCACGCTCTCTTCTCAGGAATCCCCTGACCAGTTTCGACTTGGATTCTCCGTCTTCTGTACATAACTGGGGATGCCACTGTTTGATGACCACATTACCTCTGACATTTTGTAGGTGGATTGCAGCTCTTTTCCCACTGGTTCATGTCAGTCTCCTTGACTTTGAATGATCACCCTAGCTTCATCAGCGTCTCTTACAGGTCTCCTCTGAGACCAGGTGACTAACTTCCTTTCTTTAGCATGCATTCTCATTAGGTATCACAGGGTGAATTTCTGTGATCCTCTGTCCTCCTTCCAGGGGGGGACCCTGTTTGGAGCCTATAGCTCTTTTGTTCCCACCTCCTAAAAGAGGAGGAAAGGAGGAGACCTGAGTTTAGTGAAGAGACACTGAAGGCGGGGGAAGGTCAGGGAGGGAGATGTGGGTGGAGTTTGCCCCCCTGCTGAAGAGAAGTAGAGTTGGGGCTGACAGCAGGAGGAGGACAGAAAATCCAGCAGAAGGGCCCTCTTGTCTTCACTTGTTCTGTCCAGAGAGCCGTGCCTGGGGCAGTTAGGAGGAGGAATCTTTAGTAGGATGAGGATGAGCTCCACAACAGGATCTGTGGAGACTCCAGTCTCCAGCCCTCCCTGGCAATCACACAGCCGCAGCTGGGCGGCTGCCATGCTCAACAGAGGCGGGCCAGAACCTGGGAACCCTGTGACCTCCCAGCAGTAGCCAGAGATCTTGAGCTGGGTTTGCTGTATTCTATGCTGAGGGGTTTCAGAGTTCAGCTCTGAATGGTGCCTGTTATCAAGCTGTGAACATTTACGAAGCTGCTATGTTCCAGGCACGATGCTAGCACTGGAACTGTCAAGACAAAGAACGGAATCCCTGCCCTGGAGGAGCTCACGGTTCACTTGGAGGGTGGGTGTGGGGGTGGTTTATAACCAACAGTTGTCGATCTTACAGCTCACGAAGGGCTTTTCACATTATTTCATCAACTCTTGGGTAATTCCCCAGCGATTAGGAAACACTGCTCTGATAAGTAGCAATGGCTCAAGTCGTGGCCTCATGGCTCATCTAAGACGTCCCTGGACAGTGAACATGTTTGTCTTTTCAGTTAAGTTCTCTTAAAACAGAGTCTAACTTCTTCTTAGGCCAGCTAAGCACAAACTTTAAACTTTGAAGAATCACAGAGTCCTGAGGAATAAGCTATTGAAGAAAACCCAAACTTCGGCATTCTGTGCTGGCAGAAGAGAGTGGCCATTTACTGAGCGCTTATCATGGGCTGAGCCAGCAATTCTGACCTGGCCCAGTGGAGCCACGTGAGAACCCCGGCTCCACCACAGTGCTGCAAAGTGCAGGCAACGCCTCTGTGCTGTAACTGAGTGTGCATATTACTACGTATTAATGGGAAGGGGATAACAGGCAGAATAGAATTTAAAGCTGTAGCCAAAAAAAAAA
>NW_007726801.1:326374-326941 GCF_000696425.1 Galeopterus variegatus
AAAAAAAAAAGTTTCCTTGTGTTCTGGAACATGCAAGAACATTGACTCGAATGTTTTGACTGGGCAGTCAACTGTTCTCAAATAGCCGCACAGCTGAGGGTAACAGATAACAGAACCGGGTGCTTTTAAAGACCCTGAGAGATACTGTTATTCTTCAGTGGTTGTGATGTGAGTATTGCCAACTCATTTAGTGTTAAGTGTGTCAAGTAGGCTGCAAAAATATTAATAGCAGAAAGTATGCCACAATCACAAACAGGCTGAGCTCTGCTGTTGCAACATTCTTCCTGATTCTCACACAACCCTGCACAGATGAGGCAGCTCACCGTACAACCTCCGCTTCCTCACGTGGGTATGTGACGCATCTGCACTGTCCCTTATTAAATTATAATCAACCAAAACTCGAGAATTCTGTCACTTGGATAACCCCAAATTCTATACTTGAGGCTATTTTTTGTGTGTGTGTGTCTTTTTCCGTGTCCGGCAATGGATCGCAACCCTCAGTGTCGCCCCGCACCGGACCGGGACCGGCAACGGGATCGCAACCCTTGGTGTTGCTCCCGCGCCTCG
>NW_007726801.1:327198-340130 GCF_000696425.1 Galeopterus variegatus
TGGCTATCTGGCTATACAAAGATTTGAACCAAGTAGGACTTACATTTTGGAGCATTGGAATAGTAAAGATTTTCCCTCTACTAAAACTAAAATATAAATATAAATATTTTTAAAATACTAAAAATAAAAATAGTAGAGGTTTTCTTTTGCTATTTCACTGCACAATTTCCATTCATTCGCTATGCCAGTGGAAGATGATCATTAAGATGGCACAGACTTCCCTTTCTCGGCTTCAGACAGTGACCAGCCTGACAGAATGGCCTCCATGTAAGCTTGGGAGATGTGTCCGCAGCTCAGGGGGCACATGGGGGCTAACAAGACGCCTGGGCTCTGTCCACCAAGTCGGCTCCTGCTGGAGGGAGGAGCCTCTTCTAATTTGGACAGAAGCGTGGTCTGAGCGATGGCGGCACAGCCTGAGAGAGTTCCTGGCGTTTCATGCGCCAAGGAGAAGGGAACCCTGTGCTTGGAACTGAGCTTCTATTACCCCACACCCTACAGCAAGGGCCCTTTCTAAATGGGGGAGTGAGTCAGGGGACTTGTTAAAGCTTATCTTCTGAGCTAACTCTTCAACAGATCTCAGCAGAGTTCCTCGTCAGAAGCAGTGCTAGAGAGGCACAGGGGTGTCCCTGCTACGGCACCTGTCACACACGGCTGGGAGAAGAAATTTTCCTGAGGGACCTAAGAGGGAGCTTGTCCCCTACATTCAAAGCCCAAAATGCTGGTGGGGGGCTCCATGGTTCACCCCATTGGTGCTGGCTGCCACCTGCACTGGGAACTAAACAGTTCTTAGTGATTAGCTGGTCTAACAGGAGGAAATTGAGGCTAAGAGGAGTTAAAGGACTGGCTCAAGTTCATACAGCTAATTATAGGTAGCAAGTCTGCAATCTGATTTCATTCCTTTAAATGTATACCAAGGACCTTTCACCTTGCCACTGGCTGTGGCTTAGAAGAGGAGGGAAGTGAGAAGAAAAGGGGTGTTATGAAAAGGAGGCCGGGGCAGAGAAGCAGAGCAAGGGTCAGGACGCACTGGCACAGTGACTTCACTTCCATAGAATGTTCAGGAACATGACCACCGAGAGACCAGAATTGTTTCCGTAGCTTATTTACTATTCTCACCCTGAAATTCTAGGTATTCCTGGTTCACACACCTGCTTCTACATCTACCACCACAAAAGTTAGGGCAAGAAGGCATAAATATAAGAATGAGATTGTCCTTATTTCTTGTTTAAAAAAGCATAAAGATGGCTTCCTGCTGAACCAAGAGTCTGGGAAGACACAAAAACATGAAATCATTTTCAACAAGATTTTGAAATGTTAAAAACAGTTCTGCAAGGCAGAAAGAAGAACATCTGAGCATTCAGAATCAATACCACTTAACACGATTCCTGTGCTCCCGAGGCTGCACAAGCACTCAGTACCTTTAAAGACATTAGGGGTCAATCTTACCTACCATGTTGAGAACTTGAAGCTAAGTGTGTTTTACAGATCGAATGCAATTGCATAGATCTAGCTTTTCCAGGACTAGCCGTATTCAGACATTAGAAAAGTGGGTGAAAGGGAGGCCTGCAGGGCACAGGCTTCATTGCTATCACTCAGACTTGCTATGCATGGGCAGCCCACCCCAGGATGAGAAGCTTCCAGCTCAGGCTGGAGCCTTTCCTGTGCACAGCAAAATGTTTCACATGAAACAGAGACCTGTCTGCAAATAGAGAGGGGTCAGGCAGATAAAGCCGCACAGTCGTGTTTCTGGCCTCTCTGCAGTCAGTGCCCATGGGAAGAACTTCTGCCTCGCTCAGAGCTGGGACCATAACATGCATGGACCCTTGTCAAGAAACGCACAGCTCGAACAGGTTTTCAATGTTCGACCGAGAATGTTGAGAGCTTCCATAGGTCACACACAGCATTTTCGCCACTTAAATTTTATGCACATGCAGGACACCTGGATGCTTTCGTTTGCTTATTGTTTTCTTTAAGGGAAAGAGGACCAGGAACACCAGATGAACATGTTTCAAAAGCCATTGGTGGAGTGGTGCCAGTCACAGGTGTAGGGACAAGTTAAAGGGGGGCAATCTGATGGTCCCTCTCTCTTTGGTGGCTGCCAGCAGGTGGGTCGCTGTGACCCCAACACAGGTGGGTCTGATCACCTGCAGCTCTGAGTTCAGTTTCCTGTGCTGATTAGCTCTGCACTGAGTCAATAAGCTCCTGTTCTTCTCTGGAATAGGGCGGTGCTGCAGACACAGAGGGGAACAAGGTTTCCGGTGACTAATTTGCCTCCTAACTTTAGTCATCTCGGCCAGTGCCAGGGGGGTTGTGGTTTCACAGTGACTCATCCTGCAATTCTGACAGCAGTGTGGTGAGTGGATAAAGAAGCCCTTGGAGAGGTTGAACCCGGGGCAGCCAGGCCCCTGGGTTTTTATGGTTCTGGATAAAACCACTCATCAAATCCATCACATGGCTTTGGATGTGACACTTGGGAGTCAGTGGTGTGGCTTGACGTGTGCCTCTGTGTTGCTCAGGAGGAGCTGAGGGCTGGCTCCCCTCCCTCTCACCCCCCTGCCACACAGCTGCCATCACCTTCCCCCTCCACTCCACATCCAAGCAACTGGGAACGAGCATGCCTGCAGCCTGACCCCCTCTCCCTGCTGCTATTTTGAGCCAGAACTCATCTCTGTGAGCCAGCAGGTGTAGTGATCTGACACCCCCCTGCATGCTCCCATCCAACTTGACCAACCTAATGCAGGCCAAAGACCAGCCTACCTCCTCTCACCCTTCCTGAAGCTTCCCCAACTCCGGGCCAGGAGTAAGTTTCACCCGTGATTGTGACCATGTCTGCTGAGTCATGTGGACCCAGTTCCAGTCGCCAGAGATACTAAAAACAGGAGCTCCCCCCCGCCGCCAGCTTCACTGAGGACCTGATAGCAAAGAAGAGCTAATAAAAAACATCTAAATTAAAATAACCAAGTCCTGAGGTTCTGAGAACTGAAGTTCTATAAATGCTAAGAAGACTGATTTGGTTTTAAGGGTCAACCGTGGTTGCACCACCACGGGGCCATTTCAGGAAGGACCAAGGGCACCCACGAAGTCCACGTGGAAAATGGGCGAGATGGAGCAGAGACGTTATGCAGACCCAAGGGTGCCTCAGAAAACATGAGGGGGAAAGCGTGACCTAAGACTGCCACCCGACTCTGACCCATAGTCTGTTCAGCCCAGTGTTGCAGAGTCTGAACGAGAATACTGAATTTCGTTCAACAATTTTTGAATTCAAATATTTGCTCAGTGCTGACGTATATGAGGGTGTTCCCTGGGGCACCACCCCACTCTCCATCAGTTTGCACTATGGAACCTCCTGGGGTGCTCCCAGCTCACGTTCAATTTCACAGCTAACCCCAGCTTCACATGCCACCAGGCTGTCCAAGGACACACAGAACTCCAGCCCAGATGTGTGTGCAGAGATGGGCTCTCGCTCTTGGAAAATGAAACCATGCATTATTTAAGTTCCTTTTCACTTAATTTATCAAACTAGCATGCCGAGGTATTTTCTGTATCACAAGGGACCATTTGGGAGAAGCTTGCATGGAATAAGCGTTTAATGTTTACTGAGTGAATGTA
Organism: Galeopterus variegatus; assembly: GCF_000696425.1. Classification (NCBI taxonomy): domain Eukaryota; kingdom Metazoa; phylum Chordata; class Mammalia; order Dermoptera; family Cynocephalidae; genus Galeopterus; species Galeopterus variegatus. The sequence continues at coordinate 330,808 of NW_007726801.1, forward strand.
TCATAAAGCTGAGTCGCGGAACGCTCAAGTACATGTGGCCCATTAGAGGGACGCCGCGTGGCCTTGGTAGGGAAAAATCACATCTCACTAATTTCCTCAAGTTCTTTAAGCAGATAAATAAGCATATGGATAAGAAGGAACCACAGAACCCAATTTAATTTGACTTTCATAAACCGGTGAGAGAATCCCACTCTACCGACTGTTTTTTAGAAATTGAGTCACTAAGGGTTGTTTTATCGTGAATATGGAACTGGCTCAAAGACCACAGGCAAAGCTAAAGATAAGTGGATGTATTCCCAGATGGGAAATGATAAACACTGGGGTTTCCTAGAGATCTAGCCTACGATGGGTCTTTTCATGTGTTTGTGAATGACAAAGTATGACAAAGAAGTATATGTTGAGTCTCCAGGTTCAGGTAAAACCTCGTTCTTCTGGGGAGAATGTCAAGTGAATGGAGATTCAATTCAGTTCAAACAAGAATATATTGGATACTGAATAGTCATCATGTGTCCGGGCCATGGGATATACAAAGGAAGTCCAAGAGACAGCTCCTAGTCTTCCGGAGCTAATAGTCAAGTTCGGGGAAAGCCATGTCTTCCTTTACTGTACACAGTAGGCGCACAGTGGGGTCGTGGGAACATGAGCGCTGATGGTAAGTGCTATGCAAGTTCAGGAAAGTGACAGTGATCGGAGGCAGGGAAGGCTTCCTGGAGGAGGCAGGATTGGAGGAGAGCCTTGCAGACCAGCTGGGGTTTGGACGGGTGGAGAAGAGGTAGAGGGTTTTCTTGTTAGAAGCAGCAAGTGCAGTTAAATGCCAGTCTCACCCGCGCAGCACGGTGCTGTGCAGAGGCAGGGCTGGCATGCATGACCCCATTGAGGCTTACAGCAGCCCAGTAAGGTAGATCACATCCCCACATCCCCGAGGACGAACAAGGGGCTTAAAGAAGTGAAGAAATGGGCTCAAGCTCCCAGTGCTAATAAACATGAGACCTCCTGCTGTGCTGCCTCCAATTCCAGGGGAGTGTCTTTGTGACCAATGGCACAGAGTGGGCCTCTCCAGACCACCGGCCAGCTGCAGTCACAGCTTGTATTGAGCAGCAGTGAGAGATTGGGTTGAAGTACACATAGGGGCTCTAAATTACAGGAGCCCTTAAATTTTGTCTAGGGAACTTGAATTTAATCCCAAGGGTGCTGGGTTGAGCGGAAGAGGGGGGAAATTGGAAACATACTCTGGAGTTTGGGGTCCTGGATCTAGAGGCCTTAGTCTGGGGGGTGGGCGGACAAATGGTTTGGAAGAGAAATTGACTGAAGCCAAGGGCAGCTTTATGTGGTCCCCTCTGCTTGAACATGTGCGTTGAGTGTGTCAGCCCCCAGCCGACCAATCAGAGTGCAGCCCTCTTCCTGGTAACATCCTAGATGTCACGTGAAGCGATGTGGAGACACACAGCTGCCACAGCTCGTTTCACCTCCTGAAGGCTCAGGTGGGCTCAGGACTGTGGCAGGCTCATGGAGTGCCTTTGCCACCTGCTCAGATTTGACTTGGCAAGCCCTGCCCTCTGATCCACTAGCTTCCTCGGCTTCTTTAATCAACATTTCTTGCTGAGTCTGATGGAGCAACAATCTGCATTTAACTGGCAGACTCAGTCTCTAAGATGCCAACTGGACAGAAGGCCTTTGGAGGTCTTCAAACAGGGGAATGACACCAAAGCGTTTGGGGAAGAGAAGCTAGAGGCAGCAGAGAGGCTGTTAAACTTCTGCAATTCCTTTGGCCACTCTGAGGTGACAGAGGTAGCAGGCCAGGCAGTTACTCCCTCCAGGTCACCTTGTCTCGTGGCCATGTGGTATGTCTGGAATTGGTCATGGTGCTCTGAAGCTGGAAGATGGCATATTTTGGGTGAGTAGCCAATTATTCAGTTAAACCTTGACATCCAAAAGTGTCACCTGGGGCAGCTGTTAGAGTAGTGGCAGTACAAAGAGCTCTGGACGTGAGTTGGGAGATGGCACATGAATCCTGTTCTTCTATTTTTTTATTTTTTAATTTTCTGACCAGTAAGGGGATCACAACCCTTGGCACAGTGTGGTCTGCACCACGCTCAGCCAGTGAGCGCACCGGCCATTCCTATATAGGATCCGAACCCGCGGCCTCGGCGCTACTAGCGCCACACTCCCTCGAGTGAGCCACGGGGCTGGCCCTGAATCCTGTTCTTCTTCAGATTAGTCACGGGGCCAGGCTTGGTCATTTAACCTCTCTGAGCCTAAGACATGATAATTGTACCAATGTCACAAGTTCTTGTGATGACAAAAATCCCCTCTGGATGGCTCAGCTAGTACAGAACACAGGAGGACTCCCACCAATTTCTTTAAGACTCGGCCCCAGACATCTCACGCCCAATAAGCTTCCCCCATCCACATCCTGGATGGTCCTGTGCTTTCCACGGCGGGAGCACTGACCACACGGCATCGTGCTGGCCTCTTTACTTGTCTGCCTCCCTTGCTAATCTGTGAGCCCCTTGAGGGCAAGACTGTGTCTTCTATCCCTTTACAGTCAGCACCTAGACAGTGCCTGGCCAGGCGTGCAAAAGTTTGCCAAATAACGAGCAAAAGAATGAACACGTTACATACTATACGTAGAAGAATGACAAATGAGGTTTAATTTTATCCAAAAAAAAGAAAAAAGAGGGAAAAAAAAGGTTGGCACAGTGATTCTCTGAATTCTCACAAGCATCTGTTTATTAATTCTTTTTTTTTTTTTTTTTTTGTCTTTTTTACTGACCGGTAACGGGATCGCAACCCTCGGTGTCGTGCCCGTACCGGGGACCGGCAACGGGATCGCAACCCTCGGTGTTGCGCCCACACCGTGCTCAGCCAGTGAGTGGGAACCGGTCTCCACATGGGATCCGAACCCTCGGCGGGAGCGCCACCGCGCTCCCAAGTGGCGCACTCTCCAGTGTGCCACTGGGCCGGCCCTGTTTATTAATTCACTTTAGACTTTTTTCCAAGAATCAACATGAAGGTTATTAGTCATCTCTACTAGAATTTCTATCTTCCCATTTTTAGAAAATATGGGCAAAGCTGACCTTTGCTATTTTCTGTCTCTTCTTATACTCTTTGGGATTTTTCTTCAAAGATAAAAAGTAGAATATGTACTTTCCAAAAACGTTGGAGTTTGCACATCCTTTAGTAGGTTGGAGACTTGAGCCAATATAAAGGGACCCTCTTACAGGCTCCTGCTCCTACTTGGAGACAGAACTCCCTCCTGGAGTTGCCCGTCTCCCCTTTCCGGCCTCAGTACTTTCATAGTCTCTGGGAAAGCTGTAAGTAAGCACAAGAGTGTGGAAGTTTTGCTTCCCAGCTGTTTGTTAACGTTGCTCAGTCTGCCTCAGTCACTCGGCCTGTGTCCTCAGGATTCCTTGTGCCTTCAACACGACCTTAGAAACCCTCCTGGGCCGGCCTGGTGGCGCACTGCGCTAGTGCGCCACTTGGGAAGCACGGCAGCGCTCCCGCCGAGGGTTCGGATCCCACATACAGACCGGTTCCCGCTCACTGGCTGAGCGAGGCGCGGGGGCAACACCGAGGGTTGCGATCCCGTTGCTGGTCCTGGTCCGGTGCGGGGGTGACACTGAGGGTTGTGATCTGTTGCCGGACACGGAAAAAAGACAAAAAAAAAAAAAAGAAAGAAAGAAACCCTCCTGGTTTTAGCATTTTTATTAGTCTCAACTTCTACTGAGATTTAGCTTTCTCGAAGCATTTCTTAAATGTAAATGCCGCTGTCTTGTACCAGTCCTGCACATCTCTTTTGAAAACCTGAGTTCACTGGGGAGCTCGGTTTTGAATGGAACTGACCTACACCTGGTAGGAGGCTGATCGCATCCCTATTAGACCTGACATGCAGTCCTTGCATCTTAGAATGATTCCACATTTATCCATATGCAGAAAGAAAGCTACGTACCATTCTGTTGGTAAAGTTACTGAAGTTTTCAACCAACACCTGCTTGATCATGTCCGGGTCAGAAATAACGATAAACATCCGACGACCAAAATAGTACCTGGGAGGAATTAAAAAAAAATACTTTAAAAGGTGTATTTACCTACCCTTTTCTCCTATTTAAGAAAGAATTCACAGTGGCTTAGAATGATGGACAAAAGATGAATCAGAAGGGGCCGGCCCGGTGGCGCACTGCTGCAGTGCGCCGCTTGGGAAGTGCGGTGGGGCTCCTGCCGAGGGTTCGGATCCCACATACAGACCGGCCGCTCACTGGCTGAGCGAGGAGCGGGGACAACGCCGAGGGTTGTGATCCCGCTGCCAGTCCTGGTCCGGTACGGGCGCGACACTGAGGGTTGCAATCCGTTGCCGGTCACGAAAAAAGACAAAAAAAAAAAAAAGATGAATCAGAAGTAAGGATGCAGGAGGTGAGGAAATGCATGTTCAGTCATGAGTAACAGTACAGCTGTGATGATCTAGCTCCAAATTTCTTCCCACCAACATTTATGCACCAGTCCCTGGAGACTCTGGGCTGAATAAGACACAGCCCCTGCCTCAAGGAACTTACAGCCTGTAGGAGAGACAGATCCATAAATGTAAACGCAGTACTAAGGGGTTCATAAGATCCAGTAGTAAGACAAAGAAGGAAAATGACAGAGGTGAGTGTGGCCCATATTTTCCAAAAATGGGAAGAGAGGCATTCTAGCAAGAGGGAACCAATAACCTTTCTACTGAATCTAGGAAAAGGTCTAAAGTGAATTACTAAACAGATACTTTGAGAATCTGGCAAAGATTCAACCTGCTAGGGAAAGGCTGAACATTTGGTTACCACATCTATACTCATATATGAAGGAACTCAACAGAGTCTTGTGACATTAATGAAGAAATAAATGATAGGCTCAGCCAGGCAGCGGGTGGTGCTGACCTCTAACTGGAGGCCATGCTTAAGTACATGTCTTATTATATTTATGAAAGTACCGGGGGGACAAAAGCAACCAGGACACAGTCACAGTCTTCAAGGGTCTCACTGTCCGGTTGGAGAGACAATTAGGCAATAGCACACAGTGTGATGCATGCAGCCATGAGTGACATTGGAGGCACACTCGACTCAGCAGTGGCAGAAGACAGAATGAAGGCTTTCCAAGGTGGTGCTTCCCAAACTGAGTTCTCGAAGATGAGCAGGAGTTAGTCCATGAGGGTGGGTGACAAAGGAGGTGGGAGTGTGCTGGGCAGAGGAATCAACTGGACGACTGGCCAGGGACAAGCCTGCCCAGGGGAGCTATGAGTGCCAAGCTACCAACCGTGCAGAGCAAAACAGAGTGGTGACAAGGGGCCACTGCGAAACGCCATGTTTTCAGTGTGTACAATTATACTTTCAGAGATGTGATTTGATCACTGGTATATCCAGCTCAGAGCAGTACGGAACAAATTTTAAAGGGGAAAGTCGCATGTAAAAGCAGCCAAGTCTACTCTAACATTCTTAGTTACTCAGAACTTTTCATAAGCCAAAAGTGACATTAACTTTTTTACTCTTCTCCTTCTCACTGACTAGGGGAAAAATGAAAAAAAAAAAAAAAACCACAATGTGTCTGGCACATATTAGGCACTAAGAAAATACCCAAGTGATCATATTTCCCCAAACTGTTGGGGAAATTTTGGGGACACAGGAATTCAACAGATATGGTACAAGCAAAGAAAGGATACTAACTAGTTTTTTACTGGTTTTAACCAAGAAGACCAAAAATAACCCAATAACACCATCAACCAATGCTTTTATAAAAGTATGGCCAGTGTCAAAGAACCTTTTGAGAATCCAGTGAAAGCTGTGAGCACTCAAAGAAAAATGAACACTCACAGCATCCTGTACACAATTGGAAGGGCTCTTGGACCCCTGAGCCCTACTCGAGAGCGATGTTTCTCAAAGTTAAAATGTGCTTAAAAGTCACCTTGGTTTGAGGAAATAACAGCTGAAATTTCCCCCAATTTGGCAAAGGACATGAACTTAAAATTCAAGAAGATGAGCGAACCTCTTAGAAGAGGAAATCTACGCCAAGACACATCATAATTAAACTTCTGAAAACTAAAAGAAAAAAGAAAAAAATCTTGAAAGCACTTGGGGAGAAATCATGTGTGAGCTATAGGGAACACCATCAAAAGATGGCAGATTTCCCCTCAAAAAGCACTGAGGCCAGAAGGGAGTGGCACCATTTTTCAAGCACTAAAAGAAAAGAACTGTCAATCACAAGTCATCTGTCTGGCGAAAGTATCCAGAAAAAAGTCAAAATCATGGCATTCTCAGATGTAGGAAAACTAAGAGAATTTGTCACTAGCAGATCTGCCATTAAATATGGCTAAAGGAAGTTCTGCAAGTAGAAGGGAAATGATAACAGAAGAAAGATTGAACTTCAGAATGGAGAGAACAATGGAATGGGTAAAAATAATAGACTGTTCTTTTTCTAAAGAGTTTCTTAAATCCTACTTAGTCATTGAAGCAAAAATTATAACAGCATAAGATGTGATGCTCAGTGTACTTAAAGGAAAAACTTAAGGAAATTATATTTTAAAAGTACAGAGAGTAAAGGGACCAAAATGGAAATAAGATTTCCTCATGTCACTCAAAGTGGTAAGGCACCTGCCCTGGATTGAGTATCACCCCCAAATTTGACCCCCACTGAGATACTGTTGAGGGTGGGAAATCCTATTACAGTAATTGAGAGGTGGGGCCTTGCAGAGGTGATTAGATTCTGAGGACATTGCCTAGTGAATGGATTAAAAATGGTGTTAAGGGGCGTGGTTCTGAGGGCTTTAAAAAGGTGACTGCAACAGGAGCTCTCTCTGCCCTGCCATTTTGCAATGTGACAACCTGCTGTCACTGAAGTCACCACTAAGACTCTCACCAGATGTGTTCCCTGGACTTTGGACTTCCCAGCCTCTGAAACTGTAAGCAATAAATTTTGTTTCCTTACAAAGTACCCAGTTCCAAGTATTTTGTTATAAGCAACAGAAACAGACTAATACAGAATCTGTACTCATATTTATGCAACCACTTAAGAAAACTACAGGATGTACAAAAAAATTTTAATAAGCCAAAATGGAATTTTAAACAATGTTTAAGTAACCCACAAGAAGGCAAGAAAAGTGAAATAAGAAATAGAGGAAGCAAAAGATAACAAATACATTACTATATTGTAATTGTAAATATAATGTAATAATAGATGACCTCAAAATAAGTATAATGTAGTAATTAGATACGATCAAACAACATCAAAATTTGTGGTTGCAGCTAAAGCAGTGCTGAGAGAGAAATTTATAGCACTAAAATGCAATCTTAAAAAAGAAGAAAGATCTTGAATAATCTTTGTTCCTACCTCAAGAAACTAGGAAAAGAAGAGCAAAAGCTTAAATCAAGCAGAAAGTAGGAAATAATAAAGATATGAGCAGAAATCAATGACATTGAAAACAGAAAAACAATAGAAAAATTAATGAAACAAAAAACTGTTTCTTTGAAAAAATAAAATTAATAAGCCTCTAGCAAGACTAACACAGAAAAGAGAGAGAAGACACAAATCATCAATATTAGAAATGAACAGGATGTCACTACAAATAGTGCAGCCATTAAAAGGATAAGGGACTATGACAAACAACTTTAGACAAATACATTGGCAACTAGGAAGAAATGGACCAATTCCATAAAAACCGCAAACTACTAAAACTCAACCAAGATGAGTTAAACAATCTGCAATACTATAACCATAAAAAAATTGAAATCATAATTATACATTTCCTGAAAAAGACATCTCCAGGCCTAGATGGTTTCAGTAGTGAAGTCTACCAAACATTTAAAGAAAATTAACGATAATTTTCCACAATCTCTTCCAGAAGATAAAAGAGGAGGGAACACTTCCCAACTGAATTTATGAGGGCAGTATTACCCCGATAGCAAAACCAGACAAAGACAGTACAAAAAAAGAAAACTCTAGACCAGTATCCTTCACAAACTCCGACACAAAAACTTCAACAAAGCAAATCTAGCAACGTGTAAAAGGAATCATACACTGCAACCAAGTGGTATTTTTTCTAGGTACACAGACTTGTTTAATATTTTAAAATCAATTAATATAATCCACCATATTAACTGCCTAAAAAAGAAAAATTACAAGATGATATCAGTTGACACTGAGAAAGCATTTGACAAAATTCAGCACTCATTCATGATAAAAACTCTCAGAAATAGAGAGGAACTTCCTCAACTTGGTAAGGAGCATCTACAAAAAACCTAGTTAGCATTATACTTAGCGGTGAAAGACCGAATGGTTGCTTTCCCCTGAAACCGGGACCCAGGCAAGGAAACTCACTCTTACTCCTCTTATTTTATTTTTGTTGTTGTTGTTTTATTGTAACATAATTGATTGTACATATTTGTGGGGAACAGAGTTGAATATCATTACCTGTATGCAATATGTGATGCTCAAATTGGGTAATTAGTATATTCAACATTATACTGTGTAATCGTTTTTCATGGCCCTTTACCAATTTCTATATTATCCCTTCCTCTCCCTTTCCCACCTCTGGTAACCTCAGTTCTGTTCTCTCCTTTTGAAAGTTTAACATATTCTTGTGATTGTTGAATCTTTCTTTCTTTCTATTTATTTGCTTATTTTTTTAGTCCCCACTTATGAGTAAAGACATGCAGTGTTTCTTTTTCTGTGCCTGGCTTATTTCACTTGACATGATTTTCTCTAAGTTCATCCAAGTTGCTGCAAATGGCAGTATTTCATTCTTTTTTATGGCAGGGTAGTATTCCATTATGCACATATACCACATTTTCCTTATCCAGTCATCCAACGATGGACACTTAGGTTGGTTCCAACTCCTGCCTATTGTAAATAGAGCTGTGATAAACATGTGGGTGTAGATATCCTGTCGACATGATGATTTCCATTCCTTTGGGTATATACTCAGGAGTGGAATTGCTGGATCGTATGGCATTTCTATCTGTAGTTGTTTGAGGAACCTCCATACCGTCTTCCATAATGGCTGCACCAATTTACAGTCCCACCAACAGTGAAGGAGGGTTCCCCTTTCTCTGCATCATTGTCAGCATTTGTTATTCTCTGTCTTTTTCATAATAGCCAGTCTAACTGGGGTGAGATCATATCTCAGTGTGGTTTTGATTTGCATTTTCCTGATGCTTAGTGATGTTGAACATTTTTTCATTTGTCTGTTGGCCGTTTGTATATCTTCTTTTGAGAAATGCCTGTTCAGCTGCTTCTTTGCCTATTTTTTAATTGGGTTATTTGTTTTTTTACTATTAAGTTGTTTGAGTTCCTTGTATATTCTG